>NC_057804.1:245076665-245260203 GCF_018294505.1 Triticum aestivum
GGAGAAGTGCCTTCCATTTGCCGAATTCGCTTACAACAACAGCTATCAATCTAGCTTGGGTAAAGCCCCTTTTGAAGTTCTCTATGGACGACGATGTCGAACACCCCTTAACTGGTCAGAAACCGGGGAAAGACAATTCTTTGGCCCGGATATGATTCAGGAAGCAGAAGAACAAGTTCGTATCGTTCGTGAGAAGTTGAAAACAGCCCAATCTCGTCAAAAGAGTCAATATGACCGAAAACATAAGGCTATGACTTTCGAGGTTGACGAGAAGGCTTACCTTCGGGTCACCCCTCTGAAGGGAACCCATCGTTTCGGTATCAAAGGCAAATTGGCTCCTCGTTACATTGGACCTTTTCGCATTCTTGCCAAACGAGGAGAAGTTGCCTACCAATTGGAACTACCTCCGCACCTCTCCAGAGTTCACGATGTCTTCCACGTTTCTCAACTCAGGCGTTGCTTCTCGGATCCTATCCGTGAAGTGGACCACGAAACGCTTGATCTCCAAGATAATCTTACATACCGGGAGTACCCCATTCGTATCCTCGATCAAGCCGAGCGTACCACCCGACGTCATAATATCAAGTTTCTCAAGGTTCAATGGTCGCACCATTCTGAAGATGAAGCAACTTGGGAAAGGGAGGATCGTCTTCGACTTGAATACCCCGCCTTCTTCTCGGAGGAACCCAAATCTCGGGATGAGATTCTTTTGAGTGGGGGTGAGTTGTCACACCCTAGCTAGTCATGCATTAGAGTGTTGCATCATGTTTACTCTTTCATCAGAAACTTGAAATGGGGATGACAGAACCCCCAGTCCCCTCTGAAACCAACTAGGGTTACTAAAATAATTTTTCAATGAACCTGAAATGCCCTTCTAAAATGCCCATCATTTTTGTCTTGGTTCAGAACCTCTGCCAAAAGTGGTGCACATTTTCCTAGGCCATCCTAAGGTTTTTGAATTAAATCATAGATATTTGAATTTGGGCATTTAAAATAATATAAAATATTTAAATGCTCAAATATCTCCAAACTAAAATGTTTCATGTTGGAAATAATCCAACTATGGACCAGGAGTAGTTTGGTGATTTTTGGAGTTGCCTAGGTATTTTATTTAATTCAACAAAGTTGCAGATATATTAAATAAAAACAGAAAACAGAAAATAAAGAAAGGGGAAGACTTACCTGTGCGGCCCAGCCCAGCCGGCCCAGCACTGTGCTGGCCCGTGCCAGCCAGCTGCTTCCCCTCGCCAGAGCAGGCAGGGAGGTGAGCATGGCGCGCCCGAGCTCGCCACGCACCACCCAGCCTCTCTGCATCGCCCTGGTCGCCGTTGCGCCGCGTGGATTGTCTTCTGGTCGTCGCCCCGACCTCGCCGACACTCTCTCACTCTCCCCCGGCTCTCCCTCGCTCTCTCTCTCTCACGGCCGAAGCTCACCGTCGCCGCCGTTCGCCTTAGCCACTGCCTCCGACCACCCCTCGCTCCCCCGATTAGCTCAGGAGCTCCGCCTCGACTCCCTCTTCCTCCCCACCGCTCCACGAGTCCCCGGAAGCCCTGCATCGCCGCCACGTCGCCGTTCCCCTCTTCGGGCTCCGATCACCGTCGCCGACGAATTCGCTGTCTCCAGCGCGTCCCCGAGCCCGTTTCGACGCCCACTGCAACCGCGGTGAGCTACGCCACCGTTTCCCCCTTCTTCCCTGCTCTCTCCCGACCCCTAGGCCCTAGCCCCACCGCGGCCGAAAGCTTCACGCCGCCGGCGATGTCGCCGTCGTGGCCATGGTCGCCGTAGCGCCCAACCGAGCTCACCATCGTGCTCCACATCTCACTAGGAGCACGTAGCACGCTCCAACACCCCCCCTAACGCCCTGCAACACCGTTCCCGTGCACGACCGAACCCCGGCGGCCGCAACCGAGCTCGCCGCCGTCGACTCCGGCCACCCCGACCCCAACGGACTCCGCCAAGAGCCGCGGGTCGTCCTCAGCTTCACTCCGGTGGCCTCCGCGGTTCATTTGGTGGCCGAAACGACCAAAACCACTATCGCCGCCGCACTGTTGGTCGCCGCCGGCCAGAACTCCGGCGAGCTGACGTGGCCTAGTTAATTAGCCACTAACCCACCACCTACTGACGCTGACAAGTGGGCCCCAGGGCTTAGTCAAAGCTAACCAGCCCGGGTCAACACGGGATTAGCCCTTGTGTCACTGACGTGTGGACCCCACACGTCAGGTTTGACCCGAGCCAGCCCTGTTGACCTGCTGATGTCACTGTGACGTCAGGCTGACGCAGTAAATGATATTTCTGGATTTAAATTAAATCAGGAAATTCCAGAATATTAATTAAACTTCAAAAATTCATAACTTTTATTCTGTAACTCCAAATTGGACAAATTATATATGAAAAATGATCAGAAAAATCCAATCTATCCATCTGTACTATTTTCATGCATGATCAAACAAGTTAAATTGATGTTTTAAACAGAACAAGAAAAGGCACTTTAAAAGGCCATATTTGAATTTGGAATTTGAATCTTTGATTCAAATTTGCTCAAACACTTCTGGCTTTAGTTGCATTAGCCCAACACACTCATATTGCCATGTTTCATGCATGCATCATATTGTTGCACATTGTTTGGTGATGCCTGTGTATCGTTATCCTTTGCGACAGGATCTGTCCCCAAGGAGTACCGTGACTACCCTAACGAAGAACCGTATCCGTGCAACGAACCATCAGGCAAGCAACCAATCATTTGATCATATCGATACAATCCCATGTTCTCGCTCCTGCTCTCTTTTACTGCATTAAGACAACGCGATTCAAACTGCTGTGTGCTACGGTAGTTGAACCCATTTCCTCTGCATGACCTGTCATTGCCACAGTAACTAGATGAAACCCACTAGCATGTGTAGGAGTTGATTGAGCCATATGTATGTGTTGTTCCTACCTTGCTATGCCTGCTATGCTTAGAGTCGTGTCAGGTCTGGTTCATCTGGGTGATGGGCTAGAGTGAAATGATTATGTCGGTAATGAGAGTGGTGTGGTGAACACGATTTGGTAAAGGTATCGATGAGAGGCCATGTAGGAGTACATGGTGGGTTGTTTCATTGAAGCCGACCTTAAGCACTGAGATCTGTATGCGTGATTTAAGATATAGCTACTACCATGCATTGGGCCCTGAAATATGACCCCGCTCGACTTCTTATTCACCCTAGCTCTCTGTCCAGGAGTTGCAAGTAGTTTCTGGTGTTTGTAGCCTACTGGAGGCCGTGGACAGCGCTGACCGTAGGGGTGGGCTGTGATGCGGTAGGTACGTGGCCGGGTGTACCGAATACCCGTTAGGTATCTCGGGAACCCTGTTCACATCGTTCGGGGCCGTATGGGAAACCTCGGTCGGACTCCCTGCGGATGGAACCTGGATAGGCGATAAACCTGGACTAGAGGCTTAAGTGTTTAGGTAGGTCGTGGTCTACACCCACGTCGGCTTTCGCTTGAAGTCTGCCGAGCACATGTCGTGTGCAGACGCTAAGTGGTGGAAACATGTATGAAGAAGTACACCCCTGCAGGGTTAACATCATCTATTCGAATAGCCGTGTCCGCGGAAAAGGACTTCTGGGTTGCTTATATCAGTTCATAGACAAGTGAAAGTGGATACTCTAAAATACGCAAGATAAGCGTGAGTGCTATGGATGGCGTTCTCGTAGGGAGACGGGAGCGGATCCATAGTGGTGTATTGATATGGTGAATATGTGGACTCGTGTGCGCCACCTCAAAAGTTATTTGCAGTCGTAGTTCAGGTTAGCCACTGAGTCAAAGCTGGCTTGCTGCAGTCAAACTCCACCATCCCCTTTGTTGATAATGAGGCATGTGTAGATAGATCTGATGTAAGTCTTGCTGGGTACATTTGTACTCACGTTTGCCTATTTTATGTTTTTGCAGAGAGACTTCGGTCTCGCTAGTAGTTTCACGTGGACTTCGACGTTTAGCTTGATACCTCAGCTACGATCTTGTGCCCTCGGCAGGATCTGATAGATAGTCAGGCTTCTCAGCCTTTTTCATTTATAGTTGTCTGTACTCAGACATGATAGCTTCCGCTTGTGCTTTGACTTGTATGCTCTGAGTGTTGGGTCATGAGACCCATGTTTGTAATATCTCGCTCCTCGGAGCCTATTGAGTAAACTACTTGAGTCGTAGAGTCATTTTGTGATGCCATGTTGTATTGCACATATCGAGCATATTGTGTGTATGTTATTGAAATGCTTGATATGTGTGGGATCTGACCATCTAGTTGTTTATCTTTAGTAGCCTCTCTTACCGGGAAATGTCTCCTAGTGTTTCACTGAGCCATGGTAGCTTGCTACTGCTCCGGAACACTTAGGCTGGCCGGCATGTGTCCTTCTTCGTTCCTGTGTCTGTCCCTTCGGGGAAATGTCACGCTTTGAGTACCGGAGTCCTGCTAGCCCGCTACAGCCCGGTTTACCGGAGTCCTGCTAGCCCAGTGCTACAGCCCGGACCCACTTGCTGATGACCGACACGTTCGAAGCTGGGTCATGGATGCCTGTCCCTGTAAGTCTGTGCCACTTTGGGTTTACGACTAGTCATGTCAGCCCGGGCTCTTTATCATATGGATGCTAGCGACACTATCATATACGTGAGCCAAAAGGCGCAAACGGTCCCGGGAAAAAGATAAGACGACACCCGTGGGGATACCGTGCGTGAGGCCGCAAAGTGATATGAGGTGTTACCAGCTAGATCGATGTGACATCGAGTCGGGGTCCTGACATAGGCGCCCAACACGCTATGCTCACCATTAGGTCACTCTATGTGTTTGGTTTATTCAGTTTACATGGCTCAATTTATACGGTTTTTCGGTTTATATGGTATTAATACTTCGGTAAATACGGTACAAAATTAAAATATGGTTCGGTTTTGGTATATACCGAATTATTTTGCTATGATTTCTTTCGATATATACCATAAAAACCAAAGTTGACGCTAATTCGAAATGAAGTAATAATAATTTACAAATTTATGGCTCAAAACACATACTATTTTACACAAATATCTTTCCCTAATCTCTCCCTAATAATAAAGCACGGATTGAGTTTGTCGGGTTCACCGTCATGATACGCTTCTTTCCGTGATTTTACGCTTTCAGTTTTTTTTTAACACGTCCATATTTTTTTTTCAAAATCCAATGTGGTAATAATCCGGTTTATTCAGTTTACATGGCTCAATTTATACGGTTTTTCGGTTTATATGGTATTAATACTTCGGTAAATACGGTACAAAATTAAAATATGGTTCGGTTTTGGTATATACCGAATTATTTCGCTATGGTTTCTTTCGGTATATACCATAAAAATCAAAGTTGACGCTAATTCGAAATGAAGTAATAATAATTTACAAATTTATGGCTCAAAACACATGCTATTTTACACAAATATCTTTCCCTAATCTCTCCCTAATAATAAAGTACGGATTGAGTTTGTCGGGTTCACCGTCATAATACGCTTCTTCCCGTGATTTTACGCTTTCAATTTTTTTTAACACGTCCATATTTTTTTTCAAAATCCAATGTGGTACTAATCCGGCTTATTTTACCATCCTCAGGACGCCAAAAGATAAAAAAAAATGCAAAAAGTTGCATTAACCCGGATTCGAACCAGGGTCGCTCAAAGTTAGGCCTTGCACCGCTAGCCAATTAGGCCAGCTAACCTTTCATGTTATCTAGAAGAAACTTAAACTATTTGAACATTTAATTTCTCCAACACATGGGCCGAGCTGGGCCACTCCACGGACGCAGCCAACCAAATAGGCTTATTTGTTGCCAGATAATTAGTCCCACCTCGCCCTTTTCAATTTAATTCCACTGATTTATATAGGTATATGAGTTGTATGATAATCAACAAGGAGCCTCAAAGATTAACTAAGGAAGGATGAGATGTGGGTCGGCCAAATAGAGTGGGCATGAGAAAAATAAAAGAAGGAATGAGTAGTTGCTGCATGAGAAATAAGGAGTGAATGAGAAAGGAAAAATAAAAGAAGGAAGGTGTCGCTGCTGGGAAATGAAAGAAAGGGAAAGAAAATATATATGCTAAATGCATATACAAGAAGGAAGGAGTAGCTGCTGAGAAAAGAAAGAAAGAGAAAGAAAATATATGCTAATTGCATATAAAAGGAGTCGCTACGGCACATCTCATTAACATAAAAAGGTAACAATTTTTCTTCTATAGTTTTTTGATTATTTGAGAAGTTCAAGTGGTATTTTTTCAACTATTTAAGCATTTATTTATTTTATACCCGGTGCAACGCACGGGTCCTTTTGCTAGTCTATCGCTAATCTCTCCCTAATCTCTACCTCTCTATCTCTACCTAATATCTTTCCCTACTAATAAAGCACGGAGTGCTTCTGCCCGTCCGTCGTCAACTTTTACAGAAAACACCCTGATTTTACTGATAATCAACCCGCAATCCTATTATCCAGTCAACCTGAACCGGTACGGGCAACAGAAAAGAAAAAAAACACCCGAGACCCACGACCTTGCCTCCCATCCATCCATCGCGCGCCGCAACCGCCGGCCACCACCCATCCGGCGCGCGCCGCCGCCGGCCGCTCCTTCCGCCGCGCGCCGCCGCCGGCCGCTCCTTCCGCCGCGCGCCGCCGTCGCCGGGCCCACCCTCAAGTAAAGGGAACCAAACAAATTTCCTACAGAGGAGAAGGGAACAGAACAAATTTCATCCGAGGAGAAGGGAAAAGAACGAAATTTCCTCCGTAATGTGGAAGAGGGAGCAAAGGAAAGTGAAATGGAATGCGAAGGAGGATAAACTCCCAAGTGGAACAAGCCGAACGCATCGATCTCCCTAAGATAGAGTGGTCGTGGTTGCCTTGGCGCTCGCGAGCTAGCAACTTCGGAGCAGAGGAAGAGAGGGGGGGCCATCGGCCCAGGCGCTGCGGTCGGGAACAAGGACGAGTCCAGCAGCTACAAGGAGATGACCGTGTCGCTCCTGACCGGCACCGGGAAGTTCAACATCAGCGACTTCGTGCCGGCGCTGTCGTGGCTAGACCTGCAGGGAGTGCAGGCCAAGCTGCGCCGAGTGCACCGCCAGTTCGACGGGCTCAACACGAAGCTGCTGGTGCCTGGTGGAGCACGCGGCAACGGACGAAGAGCCTGGGAGGAGGGCCGGTTGGACTTCGTGGACATGCTTCGGTTGGTGGCTTGGAGCAGGCCGGGGCGAGGCGGAAAACGCGAGTGCCGAGCAGAGGACGAAGCAAGGATGAGCGGCGCGGGATCGGTCGGACCTCTGGGGGGCGTGTCGCAGGTGGCGGAGGCTGTGGGCGGGGCCGTCCGAATCGGATTGGAGGCGAGGCTGCTGGCCGGATCCGGAGCGGGTCGGCGACTGGGGCAGGACGGCCAGATCAGACCCATGGCAGAGGAGCTTCCATGGCGCCTATGGGTTCCTCACTGATAAGGGGTGATGCCCTGGCTCTGGCCAGCCACCACGGCCGCGCGCACTCCAGGAGAGTGGAGTGCATCGTCGGCACAACACATGTAGAAGAGGAGGAGCAACACTGGGTGATAGTGGCTGGAGAAGAGGAGGAGTAGCGCTGAGTGAGAAGAAGGAGTGGCGATGTGGATAAGGCAAGCAGATGGGTAGATGGATGAGAAGGAGTGGCGCTGGCCGGTCGGTGCTTTTCTTTAATAACGAAACAAATGGAATTGGTCTTGTACCGGCCAGAAGCTACTGGATGCATGCGCTAGCATCAATTACAATTTTTTATTTTCCGGAAGAGCGACGATTATTACTTGTTGTTGTTTATTGTTACTTGATGATGTTTGTTGTTACATTATATGTACGCTCTTCTTTCGAAAGAAGTGTCATAAATTTAGTACAATTTTGTACTATAGTTAATACAAAATTAAGACACTTATTTTAGAGTGGAGAGAGTATAATAATTAAAAGTGAGTAAAATATTAGAAAGAAATATTTCTTAAGGGAGAAGATATTTGAAGCTTAGCGGTGCTTGCTGTCCATGAAGATATTCCTCAAATCTGGATGCCATGGATGAGACAGGGTGGAGAGACGGAGGGATGAAGAATAGAGAGAGTGCGACAACGGTGCATCTTGCTCGCGTCCTGTTTCACTTAGCACGACTGCTGGGAAGGGGGAGCACTACCCTCCGTTGTACCATCTATCCCGCAGTTCTGCGTACCCTAATCCTGATCCCCATCGAGGCCCGACGATAATGTCCAGGTAAGTGGTCTTGCTGACGTGGAGGGTGTGCCGCTACTGCTAGCGGCAACGTGTCAACAAAGAACGGCAAGCATTGTAAATACTTTACTTTCCGTCCATCATATTTTTAAAGTGGGAAAGCATGAATATGAATCAATGTTAATAGGGATTGCGAGATATAGGAATTAATATATGATCTATTTGAAACTGTTACAAGTAAGCGAATGATGCACAATTACTTTCGCATCGAAGGAGTAGCCGATGATCTATCGGATCGATAAATGTTTAGATATTTTAATTATTTTTACACAGGGTTGTTAAATAACAACAACTTATTACACATAATTAAATTTTTTTAGAGGGAGTTGAAGAAGTAGGTTATATTGGTAGAGAAAAGATTACGAGCTTTTGGAATACAATAAGATCTTCATAAAGTGGATCCTTACGAGTCTTACAACTATTATAATTGGAAAATCTTATTATTCACTGTGACAGGTAAACTTTTAAATATCACATGAACACTCAGATTTACTTTATACCCGTTGCAACGCACGGGCATTTTTCCTAGTAATAATAAAGCAAATAAGGTTTCTGTCGTCCGTCAAAAAAAATACCCTTAAAGTTGCTATAAATTACCCGCTATGCCACTTATAAGTCAATAAAACGACTCGTTTTTCTCCAAAGTCATCGTCGCGCATAGTATTTTATAGAAATAATATCCCACCTAAGTCACAGCCGCTATTGTAGCACAGTGGTTGAATCCTATCTGCTGCAGCGTGCAGACCTGGGTTCGATCGCTAGGGTTGTCCTTTTTTTTCCTCCACATTTTCTCACCCACGTCCTCCCTCCGTCCTATTTTCTTCCACATTTTCTCATGCACGTCCTCCCTCCCACATACGAGTTCATGGCCGGTGGGGCGTGACGCCCCTATTTTTTTTTCATTTTTATTTTTCTTTTTCCTTCATTAAATTAATTTAAGATTTTCAAATTACAAAAGGTTGCAAGTTTTGAGAAAAATATTCGAGAAATCATAAACTGTTTATGAATTAAAAAATGTGCGAGAAATAATAAATTTTCTGCAGTTTTAATTCTTTTGGTGATTTACAAAACTGTTCGCAAATTATAAAAAAATCACAATTTTTCAAAATTTGTTCCCCAATTATAAAAAAAGTTCATTGATACAAAAAAGGTTTGCTAACTCAAAAACTGTTCATGAATTCAAAAACTATGCATGCATTTTAAAAAATGTTCGTCTGAACAAAACAAATGTTCATGCATTGAAAACAAATGTTTGTCTTGGGATTTACATGACAAGTGTGCCATGAAATTTGTTTTTAAAGTTTTAAACATTCTCTTGCATGGCATAATGACAAGTGTGCCATGCAGTGGCAAGCTCATTGCCTTGGAATTTACCACGTCAAATGCATTGCGATCACATGGACATCGCGTACATCATCAACGAGGGTGGAAAGAAAGATAAGTGAAAACTTGGTGAGCTACTGTGTGAAAATAGAGGACGCTCATAATTTGGGGTATTGAGTCATATTTATTTGGCTCGCGTGTAACTTTTTTGTCTCCCGTTGCAACGCACGGGCATGTTTGCTAGTAATAATAAAGTACGGATTGACTCCGTGGGTTCACCGTCACAATACGCTTTTTCCAGTGATTTTATACTTTTAGTAAGCGAGGTGGTACTAATTCGGACCTCATCTACACCCGTTTTCGTCCGTCCACCGTTTCCTTCGTAAGTCAGTTTCGTTCGGCAGGCAAGCAAACGATCCAGCCCATGAGCTGGCACAGGTCCACCTATAATATAATACTAAACCACGGATTGAACGCATGAAAATTCTGGTCGTTCATAATTTCGTGTGAAATAGTCCCACCTCGCTCCTTTAAACTGATTCTCATCTATTTAAATATGTTTGCACTTGTCTGTAATATCAATCAGCCTCCTCCAAAACAAACAAACGGAGTGACAATACATGGGAGAGAAACAACAAAGGGTCAAATCCTGGGCGGCGCTCCTCGATCTGGTATCTGGATCGACTCAGTCCATACGGGGAAGAGAGAGAGAGACAGAGTCAGGAACGGGCGCCGGCGACCTTCGCTCCTGCATGCATAATAGGCATATGAGAACGCGGTGACGAAATTAGAGAGAGACACGAGGGGGAAGGGCAAGGGACGGGGGGATACAGCGGCGGCGCTCCTCGATCTGGTCTGGATCGACGCAGTCCATACGGGGAAGAGAGAGAGACAGACGGGGCGAGGCGATATGGGATAACTTTGAAGTGTCGCTTGAATGTACACGTTATGGTTGTACGTGGCGCTCCTCTTACATGAAGTAGTGCGTGGCTACGTGCGATGGAAAGGGCCAGGCCCAGCCAGCCAGACTTAATGGATCGATGTCATATATACATATAGCCCAGCTTCTTTCCTGTACATATGCAGACTGTCTTTTTTTGTTGCTCAAAAAGAAAAATGGTGTACGTTTTTCTTTTAGTTGCATGTTGTACTAATTGATGAGGCCATTTTTTACTTTCTTTTTCATCCATGTAAGAAATAGATGATGAGGTCTTATGTGATTCTAGAGTTGATGAGGTCTTATGTGATCTACTTTTCTGTTTACATTATTGGTTACAGGACCTCATCACTGGTATCATCACTAACGCATCGAAGCTCACGGGAACATAAGCTCACGTCATCAAGACTACATCGACCAGGAAAAATCCATCCAGAGATCTCACCATGGATATCATCGTCGGCGTACATAATCTCACACCATCAACATTGCATCAGTGAGGAAAAACCCATTCAGACGAAGAAGAGTTCAAACCATCTATCACGGAGAATGAATTTCACCATTCAATATACACCAACCGTCGTAAGCCTACATCATGCTCGGTGAGAAATTATTCAGTTACTCTCATCCATCTACTTATCTAGATTCCACCAACCTCTTAGACATTGTCCGTCATCATGTTGTTGTTGTTGTTGATCACGCGCACCATGGTCCATGCCATCCACAAACATGAATTTGATGTCAGTAGATCCTATGGAGTATATCATTGTCGTGTGTTGTAATTTTTAACGTGGAATGTTAGCTTGATAGATATTATGAGCAAGCAAATTAAACGATCTTGACTCATGGACCGTGTTCGCTCTATATTGAAGAATGTCCCGTTGCAACACACGGAAAAATTTCCTATATATAATCAAATAGAAGGAGAAAAAAGCTATGAGTGATGATCCACAACTCCACTATTACTCTTCAAGCAGACGAAGAACGCTAAGGTGGCTTCTTAACGACCAAAATTCAACAAAAATGCAATAATCAATGCAACATTAATTATCAGATTTGAATAAATGTAACATTAATTATCATATTTGAATAAAATAAGTGGTGCATAAGGACACATGGAGCATGTTTTACTAGATTCTACACCCGCTGCAAAAGACGGGCATTTGTACTAGCCATCAATAGCAAAAGGAAGGAACAATATCGCTTGGCATGCATAAGGGCCTGGATGGTATATGTTTTACACGATGCATGTTGACAGATATAAAATATGTAAGCTCCCGTTGCAATGCACGGGCATTTTTGCTAGTCCCTAATAATAAAACACGGATTGATTTTATCGGATTCACCATCACAATACGCTTCTTCCCGTGATTTTACGCTTTCAGTTTGAATTTAAAACATATTCGAGGTGGTACTAAATATGTAAGCTCCCGTTGCAATGCACGGGCATTTTTGCTAGTCCCTAATAATAAAACACGGATTGATTTTATCGGATTCACCGTCACAATACGCTTCTTCCCGTGATTTTACCCTTTCAGTTTGAATTTAAAACATATTCGAGGTGGTACTAAATTTTCGTTCTATCTGTTTAGCTGCGTCTGGTTTTTGTTTTCCCGTACTGGGCCTCGGCTGATTCGCTAAACTGGGCCTCGGCTGGGCCTGCATGCATGCTCAATTGTGTCCGTTGTAGGCTGGTTCACCGTCGTTTTCCATATATCTGGCTGTATGTGCACGTGTTTGAATTAAAAGAAATTAGAGAAAAATATGGTGGCACTGCTGGGATTTGAGGCGAATCCTAGACGGCGCCCGTTGCGCCCGTTTCGTCTATTTCTACAAACGGGCGCACACCCTGTCTCCACGATGGGCCGGCCCCTTTTCATTATTTTTTTCATTATTTTTTTCGTTTTCTGAACTTGCTGCAAAAAACGAAGTGACAAGGAATCGAACCCGCACCGCCGGGGTCTTTACAGAATGAGCTAACCAACACAGCAAAGCCACCTTCTATGATTATCTAATTCCTCTATCTTCTTTACTTCTAACGAGTTTTTCTTTTTTCTTTTTTCTGTTATTTTTTCTTTTTGCCTTTTCTTTTTCTTTTTTCTTTTTCCTTTTTCTGCCTTTTTCAAAATCGACGAACTTTTTTTCAATTTTATGAACTTTCTTTCTTTCTCACCAAATTCCATGAACTTTTTTCAAAATTGATGAACTTTTTTTAAAATTCAATAAACTTTTTTAAATTTGATGAACTGTTTTCGAATTGGATGAACTATTTTCAATATCCAAAAAATGTTCAGATTTTTCGAAATTCGTTTGCCTTTTCAGAAAATGTTTTTTGAAATTCCAAATTTTGTTCATGTTTTCAAATTTTTTTCACGTTTCAAAAATAGTTTTGAATTTCAAATTTTTGTTCACCGTATTGAGGAAAAATGTTCACCATACATTGAAAAAATGTTCAATGTGTATAAAAAAAATGTTTCATCGTGTATAGAAATTTTGTTCAGCATGCATTCAAAACGAGTTCATCGTATTTAAAAAGAAGTTCTATGTGTATTTGAATATTGTTCACCATACATTGAAAAAATGTTCAGTGTGTATAAAAAAATATTCATCATGTAGAGAAATTTTGTTCAGCATGCATTCAAAAAAAGTTCAGCGTATTTTACAAAAATGTTCAGTGTTTCTTTGAATATTGTTCACCCTATACTAAGAAAATGTTCAATGTGTATTCTAAATTCCCTTTCTAAAAATTGTTCACAGTACAAAAAAAGTATTCAATTTTCGAAACTTGTTCACTTTTTGGTTTTTGAAAAACATAGTTCACATTTAAAAGAAAAGGAATATTCGAAATTTGCGTACGATATTCGAAACATTTGTTCGCATATTTAAGATTTTCAATTTTTCCAAGAATTAATGGAAAAAGTTGAAAAACCCTGGATCTACCATTTGGGTTGGTACTTAAAAACAAACGCCATTTTTAGGATGTACACAATTAGTATCCCAGCTGGCCAGCTTCGTTAGCATGCGGCGCTATGTCTGGAGTTCGAGTCCCATTGCGATTGTTTTTTTCAAATTCGTTGAACTTTTTTTTAGATTTGATGAACTTTTCTTAAAAAAGAAGGATGAATGTTTTTTCAATTTCGTTGAACTTTTTTTAGATTCGATGAACTTTTCTTAAAAAAAGAAGGATGACCATTTTTTCAAATTCGTTGAACTTTTTTTAGATGCGATGAAATATTTTTAAAAAAGAAGGATGAATTTTTTTCAAATAGATGAACTTTTTTTAATTTACTGAACTTTTCTTAAACATCAATGAACTGTTTTTTTTTAATTCGTAAACTTTTTTCAAAATTTGATAAAGTGTCTTTAAAATAATTAGGAAATCTAATAAATAGCGCTAATTTATTGGTTCTTATACATTTCGCGTTCGCTGTAGTCACTAGCTGTTACTTGTTGTAGTGGTTAGCGGAATGGTTCCTCCCTTGTAGTGTCAAGTCGTGAGTTCGAGTGTACTGTACCTGCAGTTTTTTCCGCGAGACATTTTTCCTTCCTCAGCGCATGGTGGGCCAGCCCATGAGGTGCGGCGTGTGAGCGCCAGCTTCCTGAACCGGCGCTTAAGGCGCCGGTTAGGAGCTCCCGGGATTTGATCCCTTGTCTCCCATGTTGGTTGCAGCGCAGCAGACCACTCAGGAGGCTCCTAAGCTTGCTAATTAGGGCGTCTGGATCCTTAAGAATAAAGACAGGCGTACTCGGGCCGAGATAAATGGGCACGGTCGTGATGGGCATGTGCGAGTGCTACGGCCCACTGGACGGACAAAGGACCAGGCTGGAAGTTGTTTTTCATAATTTTTTTACTTATCAAATAGTCCCACCTTGCTATTTTACATTAATTTTTACCAGTTTATATACGTTTTTAGGTTGTCAGGCATCAAGAAGGTGCTTGGGAAATTAAGCAAAGAAATAAAGAAAGGAAATAGACATTCTTTGCATGAGAAATAAAGAAGGAAGATGGTAATTATGTAGAGCCGGCAAAAAAGGTAATATGTATTGAATACAAAATTAAGAAGGAAGAAAATTAATGGTAATTATCTGGGCGCCATATTAATCGCAAGAGTAATTAGCAGGCCTAGCAAAAAAGGAAAAAAATAATTGCATGAGAATAAAGAAGGAAGGAGAAAGAGAGAGGAAGGAAATGGATGGTAATTATATGGGCATCATGATATAAGGAAAGAAAGAGAAAGAAAAATTAGTAAACAGGAGGTGCGGGAATCAAATGGTAGTTGCCATGCCATCTTATGAGTAAAACTGATGTGGCATTTTTTAATCCTTACTAAATTCATGTCATTTTTTTTCTTCCATTATGTTTTCCTTGCTCTTATAATCTTTACTGAATTTGCGCCAAATTTGTAGGACATTGAACATGATGTTTGCACATACAATCCTCACTAAATTTATGTCAATTGTTTCTACCGTTCTAACCCACAAGCATATATACTATTTTTAATATATAAATGGAGGTATAATATTATTGGTCCTCCCATTTCGTATGTCCATGGTGTTTCCTCATACTGAGCTAGGCTATTCTACCAATCGTCTGTCTTGGGCCACTTGGCCTCTGCCACATTCGCCCGCGTAACGTTCGACCAGTAAAAAGAACGGCGCCCTCCTAACATGTCCGTGCGACCTGGCCCAACAAATCAAACCCACCACCCCTTTTAAAAGATGAGGCAAAAAAAAATTGACGGTTACTGGAATCAAACTCACAACCTCCAGTGTTTTTGGCGTTGATCGTGTTACCCTACAAAAAAAAGTTGATCATTTTAAAATAAAATTGAGTTTAGTTTTTGTTTGTATCCTTCACGGATTGGTACTAAACTATTATGATGTAAATCCCAGATAACATAAACACAATGCATAAGTATTTGATTGTGCAGATCTGGGTCATGTGGCCGGGATCTCAAACGCGACCGTTCACTGGTCTGTCCATGCAGGTGATGCAATTCTTTATTAGTTCCAAGCTTAGGTGGAATGTTCACCGTGTAGTGGGCATCGTTACCGACAATGATGACGAAGAAAAGAAGTGGTAACAGGGATGGGGGCGCTAGGGGTGATAATTTATTTGTCCCATTGCAACACACAGGCACTTTTGTTAGTCTTTACCTAATAATAAAGCACGGTGTGTTTCTGTCGTCCGTCACTCTTATTTGCAAAAAAAGTCCTTGCAGTTTGTTGAAATCAACCCGCAGTCCATCTTTAAGTCATACCGAACCGTTTTTTTAGTTTTCTCAGACCCCTGAGATTTTAGGTAATCAACCCGCCGTACATATTTAAGTCATACGAATCGTTTTTTGTGTTTTAACAGAAAACCCCCTGACCTTTCAGTTAATCAATCCGCAGTTTAACTAAAACAAAATTATCCATATCTTTTAAATCGTAACTTCGATTTTAACATATTATATATGAAATTTGATTAGAAAAATATGTAGAATCCAAATATGTTGTTACTTTTTAGCTATTAAATATTTCTAAACTATTAATTTGAATGCAAACATAATCTATAGTGCACGGTCTGGGTTTTTTTCGCATTGGCGGCGATCCTAATTGCAAATAAACACACATTAAAACCAGATTGAGAGGGAAAAAACATTGATAACCACGCATGCACAACTCTGAAAAACCTCACGGGAAAAAACAACATTTTTCTCATCTTATTCTCAGTGACTGTGTGCGAGCGCGCGTGTGTGTATGTGTGTGAGAGAGAGATGCCTTAGGAGTGACCACATTCAAATGCGTTTTCGTTGTGTGAGCATTGAGACCACCGCCGGGAACACAAATGTGATGCGATTTTAAAATAATGAACGTCTATGTATCAAGGTCTCAAGTCGTGGTTATTGGGTTAATAGCGTGTGTGTTTTTTGTCCCGTTGCAACGCACGGGCTTTTTTACTAGTCTTTCCCTAATAATAAAGCACGGATTGACTCCGTGGGTTCACCGTCACAATACGCTTCTTCCCGTGAATTTTCGCTTTCAGTTTTTTTCACCTATATTACTTTCTACATCCGAGGTGGTACTATTATATTGTGGTCTCCTGATCAAAAGGCCTCCCTATAAATATATTTGCGATCAAAAAGGCCAGTCGGCGATTCATGTACGATCTGATCAACAACGGGATCCATCAAGCTTTTATATTCAACCTGCATATAAATAGGTGGCCGGCTGAAACCGTGGGCCTCGGTACATCGAGATGGAGAGAATAGAAGGGGGTGACCTGGGATTGGGAGACGGTAGTCAAGCGGCGGCGGCGGCTGAGAAATTTGGAAACACAGTTAGGCACTTCTTCTCATCTCTCTTCTCCGTTGCTTTGCTATCCAATCAGGGCATGAGACGTACCTCGCCGCCGAGATCGGCGACAGTAGCATGCCAGCATCACATTGACGATGCCATGCCACTGTGGTCCAAACCACTAGGAACCCACACCATGACTTCAGTGGCAAGAACAACAAGCGATCATCGTAGCCGTACTGGATGGTCCCTCGGCAACCGCCGGGACGAGCTCAAGCTGCAGCCGTCAAGGTCGAGATTCGAGCTAGCCAAGCATGTTTGACGATGACACCGACGAGAGGCAGTGAGGCGAGGAGGTGGCGGCCGGCACGAGATCCCGGAGGATGGTGTTGACAAGTACTATCTCCGGCTGGGTCTCAGTGTCATGGGCTCATGGCACAGTCCGCGTCCATCAGGGTACGTTCCACCCATCCCGAACGCAAAAAAGTCAAAAGTGCAAAAACTCCAGCAGCAGCCTGCGTGACTCGTCGCTCGTCGGGAGAAGCTCCAGAGCCGTCAAGGAGTCCGCCAACCCGACCTGATCCAGGTCGGCGCCCGACATCATTAGCTCCTCGAACGTGAGCATCTGGCCCAGCCTCGCCATGGAGCGCACGGGCTTGGCAGTGGAGATGATGTTGTTGTCGTTGCGGTCGAAGGCATGGATGACCTCAAGCAACTTCGCCTGCTTGTCGAGGCGTGGAGCGTGAGGCATGAGCATCGGCATAATGGCGGGCGTCAGCTCGGCCGTCCACTTACATCTGCATCGATGGCCAACAGCAGAGCTGCAGAGGGACTGGCCGCCCGACGGCTGCAAGCTTTGGGACAGAACATGGCATGGAGCTCGAGACCTATTGGTGCCTCTCAGATCAACATCCAACCCTTCAGCCCTTCGCCTGCCGCTGCCCTGCATTCTGATCCGGCCAACAGCTTCTATACATTCAAAAAAGTTCCCTGTCGTACACCCTTGCAAATTTGAATATATCTCAGGTCAGTTCTAGATGTCCGCGAGTTTGTAGTCTGCAAGTTTTTTATCTTAAAAAAGGATTTCAATGATGAAAGGCAGCAGCTTATTAATCCTACTCTTCTACTATGCGTGCTCACTGATGCATGTGTCTTCAATTATGATAGGCCGTAACTGGATCGGTTTTGCCATTTGAATATCCGTACAGTGAAACAAAAGCAGCACACACATATGCGTCTACATGCTGAGCTGCATCATTAGCTTGAATGCATAGCCATCTTGCATATCCTTTGACCCCATGATATCTCTCCTTAATTTAGTAGATCAAGTTCATGCAAGATGATGATGGCATCATTTGTGTAGGTATCTGTTGACTGTCTCTATTTCACAAATATGAGGAATCCCCTCAAAAGCATCTACCAGTCTTATTTCTAAGGAAGGACCAAGCCTATTATTTTGATTCTAAGTTGTCCGATTCATTATATAGTATTTAAAATTGCAGATTAAATTTCCAACATGACTTCATTTTCTTCTGAAAAATTGAAACTTTTGCTACTGGCATTTGCCATGCTAGGAGAGATACTAAACAATTGTATATTTGATGATCAATATATTAAAGACATACTGCAGAATTAATACGTAAGCAAATAACAGTAGAACTGTATATCTTACAATATTATATTTTAATTGTACTCATGCGTAAATATCAATGGAGACATGTCCTCTTTATGTCCTATGTTTCAGCATGACTAGAGCTAGCTTGAGAAGAGAAGTTAGTGCACGTTCCTTAACTCCATTGCACGGTAATTGCTTCACTTTACTATTTGCTTTAGTTTATAAATTTTCACGAGATGAAATACGAGGTTATCTTTTACGAATATACATGATTAGTAGATGTTATGGATGAGGCAAGTGTAAAAACTTGGTCATTCCTAAACATTAAAATCTTGCATTAACACATTATTGGTTAAAGTAAATAATTAACACATGCAGTTCGATTAATAAAAAGATTTAAGATTGTAGGGAGGACTAAAATTTTACAATTTGATTCTATTTTTGAGAGTAAATAATAATAATATGAGTAACAAGACACTAATTCAAGTGCATAATAGCTAAATCCAATTGGCTGCTCATTTAATGTTTGATTCTTTCCCGAGGAAAAACATTAATGTCATTCATATAATTTCTTAAGGGTTTTTAATCATGCACGGATACTAGACCACAAGGATATATATTTTTAAATAATCTCAAAGATATTATGTTAGCTAGCCAAAACAGTTACATATTATTTTTGCAAAATTTGTTGGTATGTACTATGAATTACCTATGTTCTATTTATTATTAATGTTAGGAAGATATGTGGATAAACACATGCTATTCATTTCTAGCAGCTTCGCCTTGCTTTTACAGTGATGCACCGACGTTGTCTCAGAAACCATGACTACTGTTGGCGATGGCGGAACAAGGATAAGTGATGAAATGTGTGGGACACCGTATTGAAAACAGGACATTGATCTATGGGGGTCTTGAGCCATGCTTATTGGTATAGGGTCAAACAATTTTCTCTTCCCCGTTGCAACGCACGAGCATTTTTTCTAGTCTCTACCTAATAATAAAGCAAATTGGGTTTCCGCCGTCTGTCACGCACTTTTGTAGAAAACCCCCTGCATTTTTCATGAATTAACCCGCAATACATACTTAAGTCATAACCGAACCGATATTTTACATTTTTACAGAAACTCCCCTGATGTATTAGATAATTCACCCGCCGATCATATATAAGTCAAACAAATGTTTTTCTAAATTATTCATATCTTTTAAATCGTAACTCCGATTTTAACATGTTATATATGAAAATTGATTAGAAAAACATGTAGAATCTGAATATGATGTTACTTTGTTTGTTAAATATTTTTTAAATATTATTTTGGAAGATATTTAAGTCAAACAAATATTTTTCTTAATTATCCATATCTATTAAACCGTAACTCCAATTTTAACATGTTATATATGAAATTTGAATAAAAAATATGTAGAATTTGAATATGATGTTATTTTTACCTATTAAATATTTTAAAATATTATTTTAAAAGCAAACTTGTAACCTATAGGGCACGTCCGTTTTTCTTTCGTACCACGACGATCTGGATTGCAAATAAACAACCACTAAAATCATAAAGAGAAAAAAGAAAACATTGATAACCACACATGAGCACCTCTGAAAAAACTGGCAGGGGAAAAACAACATTCAAACACACTTTGGTTTGTGTGAACACTGAGGCCACTGAGGGTGAGAAGGAGGATAAGCGGCAACATAAAAATGATGCCTCGCTAAAATAAAGTGCATGAACATATTATGGTTATTGGATTAAGAGTGTGTGTTATTTTTTTCTCCCGTTGCAACGCACGGGCTCTTTTGCTAGTCTCTCCCTAATAATAAAGCACGGATTGACTCCGTGGGTTCACTGTCACAATACGCTTTTTTCAGTGATTTTACGCTTTTAGTAAGCGAGGTGGTACTAATTCGGACCTCATCTACACCCGTTTCCGTCCGTCCACCGTTTCCTTCGTAAGTCAGTTTCGTTCGGCAGGCAAGCAAACGATCCAGCCCATGAGCTGGCACAGGCCCACCTATAATATAATACTAAACCACGGATTGCATGCACGAAAATTCTGGTCGTTCGTAATTTCGTGTGAAATAGTCCCACCTCGCTCCTTTAAACTGATTCTCATCTATTTAAATATGTTTGCACATTGTCTGTAATATCAATCAGCCTCCTCCAAAACAAACAAACGGAGTGACAATACATGGGAGAGAAACAATTGAGGAGCAACGAAGGATCCTGGGCGGCGAACAAAAAGGGTCAAGTCCTGAATTGAACCCAACAAAAAGGGAAAGGCAACAAAGGGTCAAATCCCGGCGAGACGGGGCGAGGCCAAAACATATGCATACTGTTTTGTTTTTGTTGCTCAAAAAGAAAAATGGTGTACGTTTTCCTTTTAGTTGCATGTTGTACTAATTGATGAGGCCATTTTTGACTTTCTTTTTCATCCATGTAAGAAATAGATGATGAGGTCTTATGTGATTCTAGAGTTGATGAGGTCTTATGTGATCTACTTTTCTGTTTACATTATTGGTTACGGGACCTCATCACAGGTATCATCGCTAACGCATCGAAGCTCACGGGAACATAAGCTCGCGTCATCAAGACTACATCGACCAGGAAAAATCCATCCAGAGATCTCACCATGGATATCATCGCCGGTGTACATAATCTCGCACCATCAACATTGCATCAGTGAGGAAAAACCCAATCAGACGAAGAAGAGCTCAAACCATCTATCACGGAGAATGAATTTCACCATTCAATATACACCAACCGTCGTAAGCCTACATCATGCTCGGTGAGAAATTATTCAGTTACTCTCATCCATCTACTTATCTAGATTCCACCAACCTCCTAGACATTGTCCGTCATCATGTTGTTGTTGTTGTTGACCACGTGCACCATGGTCCATGCCATCCACGAACATGAATTTGATGTCAGTAGATCCTATGGAGTATATCATTGTCGTGTGTTGTAATTTTTAACGTAGAATGTTAGCTTGATAGATATTATGAGCAGGCAAATTAAACGATCTTGACTCATGGACCGTGTTCGCTCTATATTGAAGAATATCCCGTTGCAACGCACGGAAAAATTTCCTATATATAATCAAATAGAAAGAGAAAAAAGCTATGAGTGATGATCCACAACTCCACTATTACTCTTCAAGCAGACGAAGAACACTAAGGTGGCTTTCTTAACGACCAAACTTCAACCAAAATGCAATAATCAATGCAACATTAATTATCAGATTTGAATAAATGTAACATTAATTATCATATTTGAATAAAATAAGTGGTGCGTAAGGACACATGGAGCATGTTTTACTAGATTCTACACCCGCTGCAAAAGACGGGCATTTGTACTAGCCATCAATAGCAAAAGGAAGGAACAATATCGCTTGGCATGCATAAGGGCCTGGAAGGTATATGTTTTACACGATGCATGTTGACAGATATAAAATATGTAAGCTCCTGTTGCAACGCACGGACATTTTTGCTAGTCTCTCCCTAATAATAAAGCACGGATTAGGTCTCCGGGTTCACCGTCGCGGCGTTTTTACACAAAGGTCCCTTTATTTTTTTTATTGAACCCGCACTCCCTACTTTAGTGGATCTGGAAAAAACGTTTTGAGGGAAAACAGAGATGAGATGAGCAGGGCGGCTCGGTGGACCAAGGTGGTGATGGTCGCACGCGCATGGTAGAGGTGGCCGGAGCCGAGGATGACGCGAGGCGGCTTGGCAGGGGCTGCTCGGCTGCCGGCCATGGCCGCAAAGGTCGGGTCCGCGCACGAAGCCGAGGCGAGGGGGAGAAACAGGGGGCTGAGAAGGGCAACAGAGCTATGGAGTATATCATTGTCGTGTGTTGTAATTTTTAACGTGGAATGTTAGCTTGATAGATATTATGAGCAGGCAAATTAAACGATCTTGACTCATGGACCGTGTTCGCTCTATATTGAAGAATATCCCGTTGCAACGCACGGAAAAATTTCCTATATATAATCAAATAGAAAGAGAAAAAAGCTATGAGTGATGATCCACAACTCCACTATTACTCTTCAAGCAGACGAAGAACACTAAGGTGGCTTTCTTAACGACCAAACTTCAACCAAAATGCAATAATCAATGCAACATTAATTATCAGATTTGAATAAATGTAACATTAATTATCATATTTGAATAAAATAAGTGGTGCGTAAGGACACATGGAGCATGTTTTACTAGATTCTACACCCGCTGCAAAAGACGGGCATTTGTACTAGCCATCAATAGCAAAAGGAAGGAACAATATCGCTTGGCATGCATAAGGGCCTGGAAGGTATATGTTTTACACGATGCATGTTGACAGATATAAAATATGTAAGCTCCTGTTGCAACGCACGGACATTTTTGCTAGTCTCTCCCTAATAATAAAGCACGGATTAGGTCTCCGGGTTCACCGTCGCGGCGTTTTTACACAAAGGTCCCTTTATTTTTTTTATTGAACCCGCACTCCCTACTTTAGTGGATCTGGAAAAAACGTTTTGAGGGAAAATAGAGATGAGATGAGCAGGGCGGCTCGGTGGACCAAGGTGGTGATGGTCGCACGCGCATGGTAGAGGTGGCCGGAGCCGAGGATGACGCGAGGCGGCATGGCAGGGGCTGCTCGGCTGCCGGCCATGGCCGCAAAGGTCGGGTCCGCGCACGAAGCCGAGGCGAGGGGGAGAAACAGGGGGCTGAGAAGGGCAACAGAGCTCCACTGGAATGGAAGTCGGGCGCCGGGTCGGTGCGCGAGCATGGGAGGCGCGGCTTCCTCCCGAGGATGGTGGCCCCATGGGAGGGGATCGAGGGAGAGAGGGGGATCGGGAGTGGGCGCTGCCGTCTCCTGCGCGTGACTGCGCTCGGGGGAGATGGGGATCGAGTAGATGCTCTCCCGTGACGTTAGGGTTGAGGGGGAGATGGGCCTTGGGTCGGCCCAGCTATGCAGCTCACCTCTATTTGGGCTTGTTCTTCCAGTCCAAGGCCTAAGCGAGGCAACATAACAGTAATTTCGGTTTATCCAATAAATAGTCCCGTATGGATTTTTACATAAACTAGCAGAATGGAAAATCGCTAACAAAAAAGGAATTAAAGAGGGACTTGCATGTTTGTGGGAGATTATGGTGGGCAATGAGAAAAAGGAAAGACCTAGTAAATGGGTCTGGCATGCGTGGTGAAACGGAATTAAAGAGAGAGACTTGCATGAACGGTTGATGGGGGAAAAGGAAAGATCCATTAAATAGGCAAAAAAAATCCCTGATATTGTGACATGCATGACGGGGGCTAACAAAAACAGAATTAAATAATGGTGTGAATATACTAAGTAGAACATTTAGTCAAAATATCATATTGTCTTTTTTTTCGCGCGTGACTTCTGACCGCTATATTTTTGTATGAGGGTGATTCTTTAGCTAATTTGCACAATATGTTGTATCTACCTATTTTATGAGTGATGTGCTAGCGCTTTTGTCGCTTTTCTAACATATTCCTGGCAAACTTATTAGCACAACATTTCCTTGTTGTATAGGCAAATCTAGCCCTGATGTTAATTCCGCTTTATACTATATTGTGTAGCGTAGCCTTTCAACATTTGCATTTTATGAGAATATTGTGGACAATTGATTTTTAGTTACATTATTTTAGTTTCTAATATGTTGACATAGAGAGAGAATAAGTCGTAACACGAGTGGGGTGTTGTGTTCAAATGGAGGATGTAGAAGAACGCTATGAGTGATGATCCACAACTCCACTATTACTCTTCAAGCAGACGAAGAACGCTAAGGTGGCTTCTTAACGACCAAACTTCAACCAAAATGCAATAATCAATGCAACATTAATTATCAGATTTGAATAAATGTAACATTAATTATCATATTTGAATAAAATAAGTGGTGCGTAAGGACACATGGAGCATGTTTTACTAGATTCTACACCCGCTGCAAAAGACGGGCATTTGTACTAGCCATCAATAGCAAAAGGAAGGAACAATATCGCTTGGCATGCATAAGGGCCTGGAAGGTATATGTTTTACACGATGCATGTTGACAGATATAAAATATGTAAGCTCCTGTTGCAACGCACGGACATTTTTGCTAGTCTCTCCCTAATAATAAAGCACGGATTGGGTCTCCGGGTTCACCGTCGCGGCATTTTTACACAAAGGTCCCTTTATTTTTTTTATTGAACCCGCACTCCCTACTTTAGTGGATCTGGAAAAAATGTTTTGAGGGAAAACAGAGATGAGATGAGCAGGGCGGCTCGGTGGACCAAGGTGGTGCTGGTCGCACGCGCATGGTAGAGGTGGCCGGAGCCGAGGATGACGCGAGGCGGCTTGGCAGGGGCTGCTCGGCTGCCGGCCATGGCCGCGAAGGTCGGGTCCACGCACGAAGCCGAGGCGAGGGGGAGAAACAGGGGGCTGAGAAGGGCAACAGAGCTCCACTGGAATGGAAGTCGGGCGCCGGGTCGGTGCGCGACCATGGGAGGCGCGGCTTCCTCCCGAGGATGGTGGCCCCATGGGAGGGGATCGAGGGAGAGAGGGGGATCGGGAGTGGGCGCTGCCGTCTCCTGCGCGTGACTGCGCTCGGGGGAGATGGGGATCGAGCAGATGCTCTCCCGTGACGTTAGGGTTGAGGGGGAGATGGGCCTTGGGTCGGCCTAGCTATGCAGCTCACCTCTATTTGGGCTTGTTCTTCCAGTCCAAGGCCTAAGCGAGGCAACATAACAGTAATTTCGGTTTATCCAATAAATAGTCCCGTATGGATTTTTACATAAACTAGTAGAATGGAAAATCGCTAACAAAAAACGAATTAAAGAGGGACTTGCATGTTTGTGGGAGATTATGGTGGGCAATGAGAAAAATGAAAGATCCAGTAAATGGGTCTGGCATGCGTGGTGAAACGGAATTAAAGAGAGAGACTTGCATGAACGGTTGATGGGGGAAAAGGAAAGATTCATTAAATAGGCAAAAAAAATCCCTGATATTGCGACATGCATGACGGGGGCTAACAAAAACAGAATTAAATAATGGTGTGAATATACTAAGTAGAACATTTAGTCAAAATATCATATTGTCTTTTTTTTCGCGCGTGACTTCTGACCGCTATATTTTTGTATGAGGGTGATTCTTTAGCTAATTTGCACAATATGTTGTATCTACCTATTTTATGAGTGATGTGCTAGCGCTTTTGTCGCTTTTCTAACATATTCCTGGCAAACTTATTAGCACAACATTTCCTTGTTGTATTGGCAAATCTAGCCCTGATGTTAATTCTGAAGGAAATATGCCCTAGACGCAATAATAAAGTTATTATTTATTTCCTCATATCATGATAAATGTTTATTATTCATGCTAGAATTGTATTAACCGGAAACATGATACATGTGTGAATACATAGACAAACATATAGTCACTAGTATGCCTCTACTTGACTAGCTCATTAATCAAAGATGGTTATGTTTCCTAACCATTGACATGTGTTGTCATTTGATTAATGGGATCACATCATTAGGAGAATGAGGTGATTGACATGACCCATCCCGTTAGCTTAGCACTTGATCGTTTACTATTCTGCTATTGCTTCCTTCATGACTTATACATGTTCCTGTAACTATGAGAATTGTGTAACTCCCGTTTACCGGAGGAACACTTTGGGTACTACCAAACGTCACAACGTAACTGGGTGATTATAAAGGAGTACTACAGGTGTCTCCGAAGGTACATGTTGAGTTAGCATAATTCGAGATTAGGTTTTGTCACTCCGATTGTCGGAGAGGTATCTCTGGGCCCTCTCGGCAATGCTCATCACCTAAGCCTTGCAAGCATGTAACTAATGAGTTAGTTATAAGATGAAGTATTACAGAACGAGTAAAGAGACTTGTCGATAACGAGATTGAACTAGGTATTGGATACCGACGATCGAATCTCGGACAAGTAACATACCGATGACAAAGGGAACAACGTATGTTGTTATGCGGTTTGACCGATAAAGATCTTCGTAGAATATGTAGGAACCAATATGGGCATCCAGGTCCCGCTATTGGTTATTGACCAGAGATGTGTCTCAGTCATGTCTACATCGTTCTCGAACCGTAGGGTCCGCACGCTTAAGGTTTCGATGACAGTTATATTATGAGTTTATGTATTTTGATGTACCGAAGGTTGTTCGGAGTCCCGGATATGATTACGGACATGACGAGGAGTCTCGAAATGGTCGAGACATAAAGATTGATATATTGGACGGATATATTTGGACACCGGAAAGGTTCCGGAGAAGTTTGGAGCCCCGGGAGGTTACCGGAACCCCCCCCCCCGGGAGGTATATGGGCCTTATTGGGCCCATGTAGGAGGAAGAGAGAAGGAGCAAGGGAGGGGGGCGCGCCCCCCAAGCCCAATCCGAATTGGGGAGGGGGGCCGGCCCCCCCTTTCCTTTCTCCTTCCCCCTCTTCCTATTACTACTACTAGTACTACTTCCTAATACTAGTACTCTTTCCTTCCCCCTCCAAATAAGATAAGGAAAAGAGAGGGAAACCTACTTGGAGTAGGTTTCCCCCTCCTCATGGCGCGCCCCCCCTAGGGCCGGCCACCTCCTCCCTCCCTCCTTTATATACGGGGGTAGGGGGGCACCCTAGAACACACAAGTTGATCATTGATCGTTCCTTAGCCGTGTGCGGTGCCCCCCTCCACGATATTACACCTCGGTCATATTGTAGCGGTGCTTAGGCGAAGCCCTGCAACAGGAGAACATCAAGATCGTCACCACGCCGTCGTGCTGACGGAACTCCCCCTCGGCGCCTCTGCTGGATCGGAGATCGAGGGTGCGTCATCGAGCTGTACGCGTGTCAAGAACTCGGAGGTGCCGGAGTAACGGTACTTGGATCGGTTGAACCGGAGGACGTACGACTACTTCCTCTACGTTGCGTCAACGCTTCCGCTTCGGTCTACGAGGGTACGTAGACAACACTCTCCCCTCGTTGCTATATCATCACCATGATCTTGCGTGTGCGTAGGAATTTTTTTGAAATTACTACGTTCCCAAACAGTGGCATCCGAGCCTAGGTTTTATGTGTTGATGTTATATGCACGAGTAGAACACAAGTGAGTTGTGGACGATATAAGTCATACTGCCTACCAGCATGTCATACTTTGGTTCAGCGGTATTGTGAGATGAAGCGGCCCGGACCGACATTACGCGTACGCTTACGCGAGACTGGTTTCACCGTTACGAGCACTCGTGCTTAAAGGTGGCTGGCGGGTGTCTGTCTCTCTCACTTTAGTTGAACCGAGTGTGGCTACGCCCGGTCCTTGTGAAGGTTAAAACGGAGTCTATTTGGCAAACTATCATTGTGGTTTTGATGCGTAGGTGAGATTGGTTCTTGCTTAAGCCCGTAGCAGCCACGTAAAATTTGCAACAACAAAGTAGAGGACGTCTAACTTGTTTTTGCAGGGCATGTTGTGATGTGATATGGCCAAGACATGATGCTATATTTTATTGTATGAGATGATCATGTTTTGTAACCGAAGTTATCGGCAACTGGCAGGAGCCATATGGTTGTCGCTTTATTGTATGAAATGCAAACGCCCTGTAATTGCTTTACTTTATCACTAAGCGGTAGCGATAGTCGTAGAAGCAATAGATGGCGTAACGACAACGATGCTACGATGGAGATCAAGGTGTCGCGCCGGTGACGATGGTGATCACGACGGTGCTTCGAAGATGGAGATCACAAGCACAAGATGATGATGGCCATATCATATCACTTATATTGATTGCATGTGATGTTTATCCTTTATGCATCTTATCTTGCTTTGATTGACGGTAGCATTTTAAGATGATCTCTCACTAATTATCAAGAAGTGTTCTCCCTGAGTATGCACCGTTGCGAAAGTTCTTCGTGCTGAGACACCACGTGATGATCGGGTGTGATAGGCTCTACGTTCAAATACAACGGGTGCAAAACAGTTGCACACGCGGAATACTCAGGTTATACTTGACGAGCCTAGCATATACAGATATGGCCTCGGAACACGGGGACCGAAAGGTCGAGCGTGAATCATATAGTAGATATGATCAACATAGAGATGTTCACCATTGAAACTACTCCATCTCACGTGATGATCGGACATGGTTTAGTTGATTTGGATCACGTAATCACTTAGATGACTAGAGAGATGTCTGTCTAAGTGGGAGTTCTTTAGTAATATGATTAATTGAACTTAAATTTATCATGAACTTAGTACCTGATAGTATTTTGCTTGTCTATGTTTGTTTGTAGATAGATGGCTCGTGCTATTGTTCCGTTGAATTTTAATGCGTTCCTTGAGAAAGCAAAGTTGAAAGATGATGGTAGCAATTACACGGACTGGGTCCGTAACCTGAGGATTATCCTCATTGCTGCACAGAAGAGTTACGTCCTGGAAGCACCGCTGGGTGCCAGGCCTGCTGCTGATGCAACTGACGACGTTAAGAACGTCTGGCAGAGCAAAGCTGATGACTACTCTATAGTTCAGTGTGCCATGCTTTACGGCTTAGAACCGGGTCTTCAACGACGTTTTGAACGTCATGGGGCATATGAGATGTTCCAGGAGTTGAAGTTAATATTTCAAGCAAATGCCCGGATTGAGAGATATGAAGTCTCCAATAAGTTCTACAGCTGCAAGATGGAGGAGAACAGTTCTGTCAGTGAGCATATACTCAAAATGTCTGGGTATAATAATCACTTGATTCAACTGGGAGTTAATCTTCCGGATGATAGCGTCATTGACAGAATTCTCCAATCACTGCCACCAAGCTACAAGAGCTTTGTGATGAACTATAATATGCAAGGGATGAACAAGACTATTCCCGAGCTCTTCGCGATGCTGAAAGCCGCGGAGGTAGAAATCAAAAAGGAGCATCAAGTGTTGATGGTCAACAAGACCACTGGTTTCAAGAAAAGGGGCAAAGGGAAGAAGAAGGGGAACTTCAAAAGGAACGGCAAACAAGTTGCTGCTCAAGTGAAGAAACCCAAGTCTGGACCTAAGCCTGAAACTGAGTGCTTCTACTGCAAGCAGACTGGACACTGGAAGCGGAACTGCCCCAAGTATTTGGCGGATAAGAAGGATGGCAAAGTGAACAAAGGTATATGTGATATACATGTTATTGATGTGTACCTTACTAATGCTCGCAGTAGCACCTGGGTATTTGATACTGGTTCTGTTGCTAACATTTGCAACTCGAAACAGGGACTACGGATTAAGCGAAGATTAGCTAAGGACGAGGTGACGATGCGCGTGGGAAATGGTTCCAAAGTCGATGTGATCGCGGTCGGCACGCTACCTCTACATCTACCATCGGGATTAGTTTTAGACCTGAATAATTGTTATTTGGTGCCTGCGTTGAGCATGAACATTATATCTGGATCTTGTTTGATGCGAGACGGTTATTCATTTAAATCAGAGAATAATGGTTGTTCTATTTATATGAGTAATATCTTTTATGGTCATGCACCCTTGAAGAGTGGTCTATTTTTATTAAATCTCGATAGTAGTGATACACATATTCATAATGTTGAAGCCAAAAGATGCAGAGTTGATAATGATAGTGCAACATATTTGTGGCACTGCCGTTTAGGTCATATCGGTGTAAAACGCATGAAGAAACTCCATACTGATGGACTTCTGGAATCACTTGATTATGAATCACTTGGTACTTGCGAACCGTGCCTCATGGGCAAGATGACCAAAACACCGTTCTCCGGATCTATGGAGAGAGCAACAGATTTGTTGGAAATCATACATACAGATGTATGTGGTCCGATGAATGTTGAGGCTCGTGGCGGATATCGTTATTTCCTCACCTTCACAGATGATTTGAGCAGATATGGGTATATCTACTTGATGAAGCACAAGTCTGAAACATTTGAAAAGTTCAAAGAATTTCAGAGTGAAGTAGAAAATCATCGTAACAAGAAAATAAAGTTTCTACGATCTGATCGTGGAGGAGAATATTTGAGTTACGAGTTTGGTTTACATTTGAAACAATGTGGAATAGTTTCGCAACTCACGCCACCTGGAACACCACAGCGAAATGGTGTGTCCGAACGTCGTAATCGTACTTTACTTGATATGGTGCGATCTATGATGTCTCTTACCGATTTACCGCTATCGTTTTGGGGTTATGCTTTAGAGACGGCCGCATTCACGTTAAATAGGGCACCATCAAAATCCGTTGAGACGACGCCTTATGAACTGTGGTTTGGCAAGAAACCAAAGTTGTCGTTTCTCAAAGTTTGGGGCTGCGATGCTTATGTGAAGAAACTTCAACCAGATAAGCTCGAACCCAAATCGGAGAAATGTGTCTTCATAGGATACCCAAAGGAGACAATTGGGTACACCTTCTATCACAGATCTGAAGGCAAGATTTTCGTTGCTAAAATCGGATCCTTTCTAGAGAAGGAGTTTCTCTCGAAAGAAGTGAGTGGGAGGAAAGTAGAACTTGATGAGATAACTGTATCTACTCCCTTATTGGAAAGTAGTTCATCACAAGAACCGGTTCCTGTGACAACTACACCAATTAGTGAGGAAGCTAATGATATTGATCATGAAACTTCAGATCAAGTTTCTACTGAACCTCGTAGGTCTACCAGAGTAAGATCCGCACCAGAGTGGTACGGAAATCCTATTCTGGAAGTCATGTTACTAGACCATGATGAACCTACGAACTATGAGGAAGCGATGATGAGCCCAGATTCCGCAAAATGGCTAGAGGCCATGAAATCTGAGATAGGATCCATGTATGAAAACAAAGTATGGACTTTGGTTGACTTGCCCGATGATCGGCAAGCCATTGAGAATAAATGGATCTTTAAGAAGAAGACTGACGCTGATGGTAATGTTACTGTCTACAAAGCTCGACTTGTTGCAAAAGGTTTTCGACAAGTTCAAGGGGTTGACTACGATGAGACTTTCTCACCCGTAGCGATGCTTAAGTCTGTCCGAATCATGTTGGCTATTGCTGCATTTCATGATTATGAAATTTGGCAAATGGATGTCAAGACTGCATTCTTGAATGGATTTCTAGAAGAAGAGTTGTATATGATGCAACCTGAAGGTTTTGTTGATCCAAAAGGTGCTGACAAAGTGTGCAAGCTCCAACGTTCCATTTATGGACTGGTGCAAGCATCTCGGAGTTGGAATAAACGTTTTGATAGTGTGATCAAAGCATATGGTTTTATACAGACTTTTGGAGAAGCCTGTATTTACAAGAAAGTGAGTGGGAGCTCTGTAGCATTTCTAGTTTTATATGTTGATGACATATTATTAATTGGAAATGATATAGAATTTCTGGATAGCATAAAGGGATACTTGAATAAAAGTTTTTCTATGAAAGACCTCGGTGAAGCTGCTTACATATTGGGCATCAAGATCTATAGAGATAGATCAAGACGCTTAATAGGACTTTCACAAAGTACATACCTTGACAAAATTTTGAAAAAGTTCAAAATGGATCAGGCAAAGAAAGGATTCTTGCCTGTGCTACAAGGTGTGAAGTTGAGTCAAACTCAATGCCCGACCACAGCAGAAGATAGAGAGAAAATGAAAGATGTTCCCTATGCTTCAGCCATAGGCTCTATCATGTATGCAATGCTGTGTACCAGACCTGACGTATGCTTAGCAATAAGCTTGGCAGGTAGGTACCAAAGTAATCCAGGAGTGGATCACTGGACAGCGGTCAAGAACATCCTGAAATACCTGAAAAGGACTAAGGATATGTTTCTCGTATATGGAGGTGACAAAGAGCTAGTCGTAAATGGTTACGTCGATGCAAGCTTTGACACTGATCCGGACGATTCTAAATCGCAGACCGGATACGTGTTTTTATTAAACGGTGGAGCTGTAAGTTGGTGCAGTTCTAAACAAAGCGTCGTGGCAGGATCTACATGTGAAGCGGAGTACATAGCTGCTTCTGAAGCAGCAAATGAAGGAGTCTGGATGAAGGAGTTCATTTCCGATCTAGGTGTCATACCTAGTGCATCGGGACCAATGAAGATCTTCTGTGACAATACTGGTGCAATTGCCTTGGCAAAGGAATCCAGATTTCACAAGAGGACCAAGCACATCAAGAGACGCTTCAATTCCATTCGGGACCAAGTCCAAGTGGGAGACATAGAGATTTGCAAGATACATACGGATCTGAATGTTGCAGACCCGTTGACTAAGCCTCTCTCACGAGCAAAACATGATCAGCACCAAGACTCCATGGGTGTTAGAATCATTACTATGTAATCTAGATTATTGACTCTAGTGCAAGTGGGAGACTGAAGGAAATATGCCCTAGAGGCAATAATAAAGTTATTATTTATTTCCTCATATCATGATAAATGTTTATTATTCATGCTAGAATTGTATTAACCGGAAACATGATACATGTGTGAATACATAGACAAACATATAGTCACTAGTATGCCTCTACTTGACTAGCTCATTAATCAAAGATGGTTATGTTTCCTAACCATTGACATGTGTTGTCATTTGATTAATGGGATCACATCATTAGGAGAATGAGGTGATTGACATGACCCATCCCGTTAGCTTAGCACTTGATCGTTTAGTATTCTGCTATTGCTTCCTTCATGACTTATACATGTTCCTGTAACTATGAGAATTGTGTAACTCCCGTTTACCGGAGGAACACTTTGGGTACTACCAAACGTCACAACGTAACTGGGTGATTATAAAGGAGTACTACAGGTGTCTCCGAAGGTACATGTTGAGTTAGCATAATTCGAGATTAGGTTTTGTCACTCCGATTGTCGGAGAGGTATCTCTGGGCCCTCTCGGCAATGCTCATCACCTAAGCCTTGCAAGCATGTAACTAATGAGTTAGTTATAAGATGAAGTATTACAGAACGAGTAAAGAGACTTGTCGATAACGAGATTGAACTAGGTATTGGATACCGACGATCGAATCTCGGACAAGTAACATACCGATGACAAAGGGAACAACGTATGTTGTTATGCGGTTTGACCGATAAAGATCTTCGTAGAATATGTAGGAACCAATATGGGCATCCAGGTCCCGCTATTGGTTATTGACCAGAGATGTGTCTCAGTCATGTCTACATCGTTCTCGAACCGTAGGGTCCGCACGCTTAAGGTTTCGATGACAGTTATATTATGAGTTTATGTATTTTGATGTACCGAAGGTTGTTCGGAGTCCCGGATATGATTACGGACATGACGAGGAGTCTCGAAATGGTCGAGACATAAAGATTGATATATTGGACGGATATATTTGGACACCGGAAAGGTTCCGGAGAAGTTTGGAGCCCCGGGAGGTTACCGGAACCCCCCGGGAGGTATATGGGCCTTATTGGGCCCATGTAGGAGGAAGAGAGAAGGAGCAAGGGAAGGGGGCGCGCCCCCCAAGCCCAATCCGAATTGGGGAGGGGGGCCGGCCCCCCCTTTCCTTTCTCCTTCCCCCTCTTCCTATTACTACTACTAGTACTACTTCCTAATACTAGTACTCTTTCCTTCCCCCTCCAAATAAGATAAGGAAAAGAGAGGGAAACCTACTTGGAGTAGGTTTCCCCCTCCTCATGGCGCGCCCCCCTAGGGCCGGCCACCTCCTCCCTCCCTCCTTTATATACGGGGGTAGGGGGGCACCCTAGAACACACAAGTTGATCATTGATCGTTCCTTAGCCGTGTGCGGTGCCCCCCTCCACGATATTATACCTCGGTCATATTGTAGCGGTGCTTAGGCGAAGCCCTGCAACAGGAGAACATCAAGATCGTCACCACGCCGTCGTGCTGACGGAACTCCCCCTCGGCGCCTCTGCTGGATCAGAGATCGAGGGTGCGTCATCGAGCTGTACGCGTGTCAAGAACTCGGAGGTGCCGGAGTAACGGTACTTGGATCGGTTGAACCGGAGGACATACGACTACTTCCTCTATGTTGCGTCAACGCTTCCGCTTCGGTCTACGAGGGTACGTAGACAACACTCTCCCCTCGTTGCTATATCATCACCATGATCTTGCGTGTGCGTAGGAATTTTTTTGAAATTACTACGTTCCCCAACAAATTCCGCTTTATACTATATTGTGTAGCGTAGCCTTTCAACATTTGCATTTTATGAGAATATTGTGGACACTTGATTTTTAATTACATTATTTTAGTTTCTAATATGTTGACATAGAGAGAGAATAAGCCGTAACACGAGTGGGGTGTTGTGTTCAAATGGAGGATGTAGAAATAGAGTACGTGGACATGTGTGTGTGGGTGGAGCAAATGGGCAGGGTTTTGGGTCGTTTTATTGTGTTTTCTCCCGTTACAACACATGGGCATATTTGAGAAGAACTATTGCTCCACGGAGAAGAATGTGCGGAGAATTTTCCTTTGCAATTTTTTTAATGATAAGGATTTCTTTTCTCCCGTTGCAACGCACGAGTCCTTTTGTTAGTCTCTCCCTAATTAATCATTAATCTCTCCCTAATAATAAAGCACGGATTGGGTCTCCGGGTTCACCGTCGTGCTGTTTTTCCGTAAATCTCCCTTTGATTTTTAATAATTGATCCCGCAGTCCACCCGTGGAAAAACGTTTTGGATTTCTGCCCCACGCGTGGACACGCTTGACAAAAAAAACCACCCCCGAGTCAATCGACCACGCCTCGCACCCCCATCTGGATCCGCCGCCTCCCCGCCGCCGGCCCGCATCGTCCGTCGCACCCTCCTCCCCGTGTCTCCGAGTCCTCCGCGTGCAGCTTGCCGACGTCGAGGCCCAGGCCGCCGCGCTCCGGGATCGCGCCGGCCGTCTCGAGCGCGTGCCGCCGACTGCGACGGGCTGCTCGGCACACTCCGCGCCGCCACAGGCAACAGGTGGTAGGACGAGGAGAGGGTGGTGGAGACAGCGAAGGAGCTGGTAGGAGGAGGAGGAGAGGAAGGTGGAGGCGGCAGAGGAGCCAGTAGGAGTACGAGAGGGAGGTGGAGGCGGCGGAGGAGGGGACGAGGATGACGGGGACAGATCGGACTACACACCGGAGGACGAGGGCATCACACCGCCTACCGATTCCTTCTTCCTCGCATCCCGGTTACATGGCCGTCGCTGCAGTCGCCCAACACCGACCACCTTGCCCCGATTAGCTCTTGGATACGCGGACGACCGGATGTGCTCCAGCGTGATGAGGACATGACTACCTTGGATACGACCAAAAATATTGCATACATGCATATTTGTCAGGTGATTTCTAATGCAAACTATTCAATAGTCTATTTATGTTATCCAGAACAAAAATACTTCACACACTTTTGTGTTTTGTCTAATTGCAGGTGTATGGGACATTTGTACAATCCACATATGAAGATAAGGGAAAAGGAGATGTTTAGGTTGTGTTCAAAAAGTCCTCTCACGTCACTTTTGGGCCAAGAGAAGATAGAGTCCAAGTCTCTCACGTTCTGGATTCAGATTCGGACTGCATAGACATACCTGACTCAAAACGCCAACAACTTTTTCATACGGACTCCAAATTGGGTGATTCTTTTTTTGTTGGAAACTAGATTTCATGCTCTTTCCATCCCAATTGGATTCACCTTCAAATTCGTCCGAAGCGTTGAGTTACGGACGAAACAATCTAACGTTGCAGCAGAATCCGAGTCAAACTACAAGCCCAAAGGTGTTGCATCACCTCCACTTGGGCCCATGAGCCTTGTACGACCTAGGGTTAGTTTTAGGCTGCCTTGGGACGTCCTCCCACCTCCTTGGCCGCCACCCCTTGCTCCTATATAAGTAGATCCATCTAGTAGCTTTTTCCGTGGGATTTTTTTAGTTAAAAGTTAGCCATTGCAATTTCGTGTACTTCGTTTGTGTCCAACGACCAGACCAAGACCGCTTACGGATCCCCACCATTATCAATACTTCATATATATTCGCAATATTTAGATTGCTTTATCATATTCTTGCTCGTTCTTTGATTGCTTGCAGGAATAGACCTTCGTGGTCAGGCTGATCATGCTTCCAACATCGTCAGTAACCTCAGGAGATTGGTTTAGCGATTGCTAAGGCGCAACGTCGTGCACGTTTGTAGTCGGATCGTCAAAGTCGTCTCCACCAAATCGATAGTTATCATCTCATCGAAAGATCGGGACCCTCGCCTCTATCAAGTGGTATCAATTTTCAGGTTGCTCGGTGAGAATTTCCAGTTTTCCTAGATTGGATTTATTTTCTTACCTATTGTTCAAGAAAAATCCACAAAAAAGAGTTAGATCTATTCATCCTTTGTCCAAGCCAGTCTGAGCCTTTGCAATTTTCTTTTCATTGCTTGCATAGTTGAATTATCGGTTGCATCGTCGTGTCGAGTTGCTGGTCTTAGTGTCTAGGTCGTTTAGAGTTTCGAGTTCTGTTCACATTAGTCACGTCGCTGCTGCATCGTTATCCCTTCCGCTGTCCACCACCCATCCATCAATTTCCTCCACGTGCTACCCACCGTTCATTGTCATAATCATAATTGAGATCGTTCCCATTTTCGCTTGATCCAATCTACATCTTATCTAGTTTGTTTTGCAAAGAGGGAGAGAGAAAAAAAGATAGAGAAAAAAAACGAGAGAAAAAAAGTAAAAAAAAAGTCAGAGAAAAAAAAGAAAGGAAAAGAAAAAAAGTGTGAGAAAAAAAAGAGAGGAGAAAAAAAACAAAATTCGGATCTATCTAGACTCAATCTCGTAGTTGAATTCAGATTGGAATCTGTTTTGTGCACTGTTTAGTAAAACAGGCATAACTTCCTCATATGAAGTTTGTTTTGGCTCCGCGAGTACTCAAATGAAAGCTAGCGACAAGCCGCATCTAAATAGTTGCAGAAGCTAGTTCAGTATTTGGCACCTCAACATCAGCTTCTAAATAGGTCTACTGCTATTATGATCTTCACTTATATCTTGCTGTCCAGAGCTACTTCATATCCTTTATTGATGCTAGTTGTGCTACGACGTGACCTCATTAGTGTTCTAGGCTCGCGTCTCTAGTTTGGTCTAGCCTAGGACCAGCACAGTACCGTCGTTGAGCGTTTATTCAACATTGCATCTCTGAATTGATTATTGCTAATCTTTTGCTACCATATATAGCCAACCCAGCTCCACATATTTCTACACCGTGTATACGTACGTTCCCCTGGCAATCGTTTTACACAATCTTCGGAGTTATTTGACACCGCTGGTTGCCTGTCACCACCTGCCGCATGGTAAGAACTTGTAAAATATTGATATTTGCTTTACTGTGAGCACTTTACAACCACATCCTAGTAGTTCATAGGAACATTATTCTTGAATTTTGGTTCTTGTTTCTACTAATCATGACAAGTTCCAGAGATAGAAGTTCTTGGATGACGGACACATCTTCACCATCACGAGAGTTGGGACAACACACATAAGCATATGGTCAGGTTATCTCTTTACCATCATTTGAGGGTAGATTTAATCCTGCTATTTATCTAGCTTGGGAGCTTGAAGTAGAACAAGTTTTTAGTCACCATGATATTTTTGAACTTGAGAGAGTACGAGCTACCATTAGAGCATTTACTGGTTTTGCTTCTGTTTGGTGGAGTGTACATTGTAAGAAAAACATTGATAACCAACCCACAACTTGGAAAGTTTTGAAAGCTGTAATGAGACAACAATTTTTTCCTTCTTACTATCGTCGTGAATTGCGTCGCAAATTGGAGCAATTAAAATAAGGCAGTAACACTGTTCGTGCTTACTACCAAGAGTTCAAATCTTATATGCATCATTGTGACATAGAAGAATCTGAGGATGATACAATGAATAGATTTTTTGGTGGTTTGAACCATGATATTCAGGCAAGATTTCAGTATATTCCTTGTTGCATTACTGGTATGTATGTCCGTGCTTGTACCTTTGAGAGACAAATACAGGAGGATGCATTGGGTGACTACAACAACTATTATTCCAGTTCATGCTCACCACCGCCGGTTGGTTACTCCACTATTGCACCTACTAGAGCAGCCCCACCTTGGATTGTGAGCGCGATATCATCTCAAGAGTATGGTACATTGTCAACGTCCGTACCTACATCAGCTACATCTCTGCAAGGTAACAATAAAGGTCTTGAAGATATAACTTCACATGAGAATGAAGCATGCCTAGTTAACTTGAATGTATCATGTGTTGAGTTACCTATTGATTTGAGCACACCACCTATTTTAGAGACTCTTGTTACTATCATGAATGCGTCATGTGATCAAACAACTGAAATATCAACAATTTTGAGTGCACCCATTGAATTAACTGTTGATGCAAAAGAACCACTGTTTAATAATTTTGATATGACCTCTAATCTTGATGATGATTCTGTGTCCAATGACTTATTGCATGTTTGCTTATTTAAGCATGTTGTAGCATGTAAATTTGATGCAAGTAAGGTTTATTCATCGAAGTTAGGATGGTTTAATGATGAACATTACCAATCTTTTGACGTGAATAAGAGCTTCACTTATATGTGCAAACTGAGTTGCAATATTTTCATGCCTTCTACTTCTTGTGATAATTTTTTGGCTTTAGATTTTATGAACAATGAAAGTTACTCATGTATACATGTGACATATGTGCAAAAATCAAGGGAAGTTAAAATGGATGACATATACATATACAACATGTACACCTTGTCTCTTTTGTTAGCCACATTTCAGATTAAGCAATGCCGAGGACGACTTTGTTTTCAAAAAGGGGAGGATGATGAGGACATGACTACCTTGGATATGACCAAAAATATTGCATACATGCATATTTGTCAGGTGATTTCTAATGCAAACTATTCAATAGTCTATTTATGTTATCCAGAACAAAAATACTTCACACACTTTTGTGTTTTATCTAATTGCAGGTGTATGGGACATTTGTACAATCAACATATGAAGATAAGGGAAAAGGAGATGTTTAGGTTGTGTTCAAAAAGTCCTCTCACGTCACTTTTGGGCCAAGAGAAGATAGAGTACAAGTCTCTCACGTTCTGGATTCAGATTCGGACTACACAGACATACCTGACTCAAAACGCCAACAACTTTTTCATACGGACTCCGAATTGGGTGATTCTTTTTTTGTTGGAAACTAGATTTTGTGCTCTTTCCATCCCAATTGGATTCATCTTCAAATTCGTCCGGAGCGTTGAGTTACGGACGAAACAATCTAACGTTGCAGCAGAATCCGAGTCAAACTACAAGCCCAAAGGTGTTGCATCACCTCCACTTGGGCCCATGAGCCTTGTACGACCTAGGGTTAGTTTTAGGCTGCCTTGGGACGTCCTCCCACCTCCTTGGCCGCCACCCCTTGCTCCTATATAAGTAGATCCATCTAGTAGCTTTTTTCTTGGGATTTGTTTAGTCAAAAGTTAGCCATTGCAACTTCGTGTACTTCGTTTGTGTCCAACGACCAGACCAAGACTGCTTATGGATCCCCACCATTATCAATACTTCATATATATTCGCAATATTTAGATTGCTTTATCATATTCTTGCTCGTTCTTCGATTGCTTGCAGGAATAGACCTTCGTGGTCAGGCTGATCATGCTTCCAGCATCGTCAGTAACCTCAGGAGATTGGTTTAGCGATTGCTAAGGCGCAACATCGTGCACGTTTGTAGTCGGATCGTCAAAGTCGTCTCCACCAAATTGATAGTTATCATCTCATCGAAAGATCGGGACCCTCGCCTCTATCACAGCGCGGCCGCCTATGGGCTGGTCCCACGGTTCGTGCTTTCCTCATGGTCATGGAGCTATCTCTTATTAAATCTGATTGTATCCCTGTTTGTGGTGATTGGGTTGGTGTAGATGAATCGACAACTAAGCTCGGGGACGTGATATGGTGCTCGGTGTAGGTGGCCATGGTGGACCTGAAGCTGGCTTAGATAAGCGATGGGGTCAGTGTTGTGCTCCTCCCGTTCTCATTAACCAAATAGTGCAGACTGTGGCTGCATGACTGGTGTATATATCCACTTGGATGACCAAAATAAAACTGATAGCAAGAACCAGATATAGTGCTAAGTTATAGTTCGTCAACAGATCCATATTAGTTCACAGATTCTCACAACAAATCTGTACATTCAGAATGACCACCAGAATCCAGCAGTACAATTAGCTAGATTGGAGGAATTTATTTGATCAATATGTGCACATGAAACAATAAATTAACCCGCGTGAACTATATTTGAGTTAAGAAAAAACTGTTTGATATTCTTTTTGTGCTGCAGATCGAGCGGCGGCGCTCCCGATCTGATCGGGAGCAGGACGACGACGGCGAGCACATGGCGGACGAGAGGAGCAGGAGGGGAGGCGCGGAGGCGGGGCCATATGCGTCGGACGAGCGCGTTCGCCCGCAGTCAACGCGGACACAGCGGCCGTCCATGGCGGCTCGGGTCGATGTAGGAGGACGAGGGGAGGAGCTCGTGAGGCCCGACACCGGTAATGGAGCGGAGGCGGCTGGATCTGGCGATTCTGGAGGGGCTGGCGACGAGCGGCTCCATGGGCGGCGACCTGCGGGGTTCAAGCGGCGGCTGAAGGTTTGTCAGATATACTTCCATTTTATGCATGGGTTGATCCCTCCCCTGGATACTGTCAAGGTTTGCATTTCAATGGAAAATTGCATCATTTTGCTTTAATTATTTAAACTGCCTAAATGGTACAAGTTGAGTGTAGGTATGAGCGATCTGGTTTCCTCTTTTGTTGTTCTATACGAGGATGATCCAGATGCCTTTTAGTGTTTTGAGATGCTACTGAGAAGGATGGTAATTTGTATTTATGTCAAACCATACTGGCATACGTTAGGTTGGTATTTTTGCATGACTTAATGCATGATATAAATTCTGTTGCATCTCAGCGTGAAAATTTCCACCTCGAGGGACCGATAGGAGTTATGAAGCGGTTGGAAGCATTGTGGAAGATCATGGAATTGACAGATGCGGAACTAATAAACTGGTAAGGATCAAACAGGCAAATGGAGTCCTAATTTTCTATTGGAAGTTCACATGACATGGTTCTATGTTTGAGGCTTCAACAGACTGCGTATGCCTCAAGATTTGAGGTGTGAGTGTGCGACTTGATTGTCTGTGTTACAGTTAATCGGTAATGGATAAATCAAATTTTGTTATGTAGATTGGTAAAACTAATTAAGTTAATTTTTTCTTATTTATGGGTTATAATTTATTACTCCAAAAGCAGATTTGTGTATGTTAAATAGATTTTCATAGGGATATAAGACTAGAAGTGTGGATGTTTGTCAATTTTCAGAGGGAAATAAGCAACAGAATAGACATAAAAACATGGCTGCTTTGGGAAATTTTGGATGTTACCCATGGCTCATGCATGATGGTAGTTGTTGCGAAGATCATCTTATCTATACATGAATCATCCCAGCACAAGAAATTGTCTATTTAGTTCATCACAAACACCAGTATCACGGGGATAATGGAGGTAAATCAAAGCTCAATGCTGAACCCTTGGTACATCCTCCATGTGATGTTAGGACAAGAAAACAACCCAAGGGGCACCAAACCATTTATGCTCCGCTAGCTTCAGATTTTTTGTTTTTGCATAATTAAGATGACAAGTTTGCAGACATACGATACTAGCTAGCTAATTTTAATCCCATTACAATGTTATAGATAGCTTCATTACAAAGTATATGGTCTGATTTTATATTATAGAGTGTGTGTATGAGAACTGATTTAGAGTATGTTGGTCATTTGCGTTCTCAAGCTTTTTGTTGTATGATTTCTATGGAAGAGAATGATACACGAGCCAGTAATAATAATAATACAACTAAAGTTTGTGAACATATCATTACAAAATGGTTGGCTAGATAATGTTCACATTCTACTATATATGATCATTTTCTTTGTAGCTATACACTTATTTAGAATACTGTACAATTTTATCTATAGATCATTTTGTTAGGAATGATAGTAAAACAAGGAATGTTTTTCTACTTGTTGATCTTCTATCCCCTATCCACCCCGTTTCACTCATGTTCCCACTTTCAAAGAACGGACGTGGATCTGTGGGGTCTTGAACATGTTTTGATGTTTAATGGGGGCATTTGGATTTCTTTTTCTCCCGTTGCAACGCACGGGCATGTGTGCTAGTCTTTACCTACTAATAAAGCGGCTATCGCTTCTGGTCGTCCGTCATTGAAATTACCCTTCAAGGTGGTAAAAATTACCCACCAATGCCACCCGTAAGTGGAAAACGATTCAAGTTTTCGGACTAAAAATCGCCACCTCATTCGCTGATTTATAGGGGCGCGACGAGTAGAAGTGGCAGAACAACAAGCAGCAGGGTGGTTGGCCGATCGTTCCTCCACCGAGGAGGGTAGGGTTCGATCCCCAGCTTGCACAAATTTAATCTTTCTTTTCTCATCCATGTATGCGTTCATGGGCCGGCCCATGGCTTTACTCCCCTGTTTCTTCTCATTTTACTTATTTGTCTTTTCTGTTTTCTTTCTTTTTTAAATTAATTCGGGTTTTAATATTCTAAAAGCTGTGAGTTTTAAAAAAAATGTTTGAAAAATCATAAAATATATGCGAATTTAGAAAATCATAAAAATTTTGCAGATTCAAAAAATGTTGGTGGTTTTGCAAAACTGTTCGCAAAGTTGTACAAAAATCACAATTTGGAAAACTGGTTGGGAAATAAAATCATGTTCATGATTTTGAAAAAATGATCATGTATTCAAAACATATTCGGGAATCCGAAAAACAATTCCATGGCATTTTAGAAAATGTTCACAAAAATAAAAATAAAACATTTGATTTTTAAAATTTTGTTCCCCAATCTAAAAATATCATCAATTCAAAAAATGGTTGTTGAGTCAAAAAATGTTAATGAGTTTGAAACCGGTTCATGCATCTAATTTTTTTTGTAATCAAAACTAATGTTCATGATGTTTTTTGAGAAAATAAAAAATTTCAAAAAAAATGTTTGTCGATTTGGAAAATTGTTCATTGATTCAAAAGTATTTTATGTCTAGAATTCGATTAGTTTTTGGAAAGTCTTTATATATCTTGGTGTTGAGAGTAGTTCGTGGTATGAGATTTATTTTTAAAGTTTTAAACGTCCCCTTGTGCAACATAATGACAAGTGTGGCATGCACTGGCAAACTCATAGCTTTGGGATTTACCGCGTCGAATGCATTGTGATCACGTGCACATCGCGACCATCATCGGCTAGGATGAGGACATAAAATGACAACATGGTGAGCCACTGTGTTAAAATAGTGTACACTCATATATCAGGATATTATGTCATACCCCCTCTGTTCCGAATTACTTGCCACAGAAATAGATGTATCTAAAACTAAAAAATTTCTAAATACATCCATTTCTATGACAAGTAATTCCGAACGGAGGGAGTACTTATTTTGTTAGCCATAATTTTTTGTCTCCCGTTGCAACGCACGGGCATATTTGCTAGTAATAATAAAGCACAGATTGACTTCTTGGGTTCACCGTCGTGGCGCTTTTGAAAAAAACCGCCTGCTGTTTTTTCTATTCAACCCGCCATCCTTTATTAAAGTGAGAAAATGTTTCGCTCAGGATGTTTTCTAAAAAACCCTGTAAATTCTGATATTCAACTCGCGGCCCACAAACACACACAGGCTCCCAATTCTAAAAAAAGAGCACAAGCTCTCCCTCGCCTCCGGATCCAGCCGCCACGAGCGCCCGATCCCACATGACGCTCGATCCGGTGTTGTGCCGGTCGCCGGCGTTGAGGATCCCCCTCCCCCTTCTTACATCTCTCTCTCGCACGAAATAGGGTTGGGCGCCTCCGCCGTTTTCCTGTTGGCAAAGCCCCGGATCATCGTGTTCCCGCGTAGGAGAGAGCGGCAGGGTTGAGCTCCTGTGAAGAGACATGGAGGTGAGGATGGGTGCGGCGCCTGTCCTCTCCCATCAAGCACCAGATCAAAGAAGCAGCAGCTCCCCACCTCCATCCCGTCTCCTCTCCTACATCGGCTGTGCCATGCCACACTCATGGAGCGGAGTCGCAGAAGCACCTGAAGAATCACGTAGTTGATCCGGCCTTGGGTGGATGCCTGGGAAGGTACTTTTCTTCTTTCTGAAGGATACCTAGGTGGAATTGATTTGTGGGTGTGCTGGCTGGAGTTCCACTGGATTGTGGAGGAACAGGCTAATCAGGGTTATCTCAGCGAAAAGCTAGCGGCGACCGCGGCAACTACGAGCTTCAGCGCTGTGATGTTTATTATCAGAATTTTCTCCAATTTTTCTCACATAGAAGTGACCTTCAAGTTAAATTACTGATTATACGTTCATGAACAGATTGGATCTACATTGAGTAAATTGATGTTCATACATGATGGGTCAAAGATGGCGCAGTAGGTGTCACAGTGAACTATTACCAGCTTGAGGAGATGCTCACATGACAACATGGTTGTCGGATGTCACATCCGGCTAGAGCAAGCTTCTCTTCCAAATTCTATGGATTATTTCACTTACCTTATTTTTCTGGCCGTAGCTCCTTTTTAAAATTGTTTGGTGCTGTATGAGCCAAGCCTGAAGATATACAATATACAGGCTTATAGTTAGTATTTTCCTTTTTATATCTCATGGTTACTGTTTCAGTTAGCTAGAAGGATGTGCTACAGTTACAGTAGTCACATGCCTTTTATACTATGTTTGGTTTATATAACTGTTAAAGCATATGTTGACTTGCTAAATAGTGTTGCATGCAGGTTTCCTGTCGAAACAAACACTCAATTGATAGATATGCAATTGTTTCCGACCTGGTGCGTAGCTGAAAAATAACATATGGCCTATACATATTCTACATTGCCGGTTTGCAGATTCTTTAACCATACTGGCATAATAGCCTACTGAATGTATCAGAATTTATTATTTTTCAGATTTGTGTTATTATGAACTGAGATGCCCAAAGAAATATGTTTCTGAATCATTAATCAGGGTGTAGTCTATGCTTTTCATGCATGCTCAAAGAGAATATGTTTAATTAATACTACACACACACACACACACACACACACACACATATTTACGAAATAAAGTTAATAAACAGTCACTCTTTTCTACACTCCAGGACAAGGACTGCACTATGGATACAGATTAGCCTTGCAGGTTTGAAATTTAAAAATACATTTAACCTTACAGATATGGAAATCTGAAAAATGCAACAACTGAATGACTTTTATTTGTGTAATCAGTTGCAGGAAAGTGTAGTATTGTTAAGTGGAAAATTGTAGCCGATTGAGGCTTATAGTTTGTTCCTGATTCTGCTGTTAGATATTATGTATATTGTCAATGTTTGATGTAGCCATATCTAATCCACAGATGGGTAGGCACCTTTGAGTTTTTATCATAGATACAAACATTGTAGTGTGAGCTTTATGATTTTTATGATGTACTAACTTGCATTAGTCAACCAGGAACAAAAGTTATCTTCTATATCTATATAAACGATGATAAAATCTCAGTGTTCGCGATGCCTCCAACATGAGGTGAACTGTCTCGGTAAAAAAACTGTCCCGGTAAAAATATATGAATGGAGGTGTGCAGTGCAGTTTGCTACTGGAGCAAAGCAAAGATTAGCAGTTAGCCATAAAGAATCAAAAAATAAGTTGCACAAGAACCACAAGTCAAGATCCACCAGTGAACCATCCTCACAAAAATACTAATCACAGTATCGCAACACACAAAAAGGACATGAATTTGTATGATTAATCTCAGGTGAAACATTAGCAACACTAGAAAATTTAGGAAATAAGCTTTTGTCTGCTTTATATAGATAAAACAAACCAACGCATGGTGCTCTGGAACACAACTAACAAAGGCTAGGAAACATGAGAAGAAAGGATAAAAAGATAATGCTGACTGATGCACCAACGTGGTGTGATCGATTACGTAAGTTTTTTCTTCCTACAAAGTTCATCGTATGATTTATTTGCTTTATGCTGCCATTTGTTCATTATGTGCTATGTTTGCTGGTGGGCCTTCATGTAGTTGGTGGTTAGCGGCTCGGTGAAAGCTTTGCTTCATTGAGTTGATGCCAGTGACCGCAGTATTCGCAAGCATCGGTCTCCTCCTTGGAGGCATCACCAAGGATTGTGCCCTCACCTTTCGTTTTGGGTGAAAACCCTTGGCCCGACCTGTACCACTGTCGGGAATGACATTGACAAATTTGTTTGTAGTAATGCTCTAATAGTCATGTCTTCATTAGTGTTCTCTCTTGATAACGAGACTGATTGCAACTATGGTACTGCTAATTAATTTAAATTTTTGTTATCATCTTCGAGAGTTTATATCTTCATCATTTAATTCAGGTTCGACGATCTTCCATTTAGCCAAGTAACTAAATTGTCATTTAACTACTAGAATTATTCTCGCATGTGAGTGCACTCTAAATGTTAGAGGATGGCATGCTATCTAGGCCTCCAGGGTCTGCAATAATAGTACGGTCCTAGGGTTTATACTCCCTCCGTCCGGAAATACTTGTCATTGGAATAGATGTATCTAGATGTATTTTAGTTCTAGATACATCCATTTTCATCCATTTTGATGACAAGTATTTCCGGACGGAGGGAGTATTACTCAAAATCTGGATGTATTTTCAAGTTAATTATTTAGGATTGATCTAGGTTCTGTTGTTGGTCATGACTCAGTTGTACACAAGGTGATAGTTTAGAATTCATTGATAATGTAATTTCATAGAATGATTTGTGCCAGTAGTTGTTTTACTCAAATATGAACTTTTTGTTGTGTTGTTTGGTACGGACCTGGAGCATCATTCTCATCCACCTATAGAAGATAGTATAGCATGGATTAAGAACTACTCCCTCTATCCCAAAATAAGTGTATCAACCATACTACAACTTTGTACTAAAGTTAGTACAAAGTTGAGACACTTATTTTGGGACGGAGGGACTATATGTAGTTGTGTATAGTTTCAGTTATATAGCAAGCATTCATTACTTCCTTCTTTTTAAGCACTTCATATAGATCAGTAATGATCCTTCAAATTTTCTTTTGGTGAACCATATGATAATGGCCAATCCACTCTTACGAAGTAGACAATGGAAATGTATTTCACATGATGAAATTTTGGTTTCAGGGGTAAAGATATTGAATGTATGGCACTTAACTTTTTTATGGTGGGTGTGTGCCACTTGATGTGATGGAGTGACTCCTGGGCGGTGGTGTACATGTTCCTCCATGGCAAGGGCCCCCGCATCATGGGCATTCTGACCAAGGTCGTGTATTTTTGTGTCACCAGGGCGATCCCCATGTAACTGATCCTATTCCCTTCTATATGTAGCATGGTCAACTTGCGTTGATTGATTCAGTAAAAGGGGTGTTGGTTTGTGTTTGGTTTTGTGTAACCTTCTGAATTCCAAAACTAGAACATGTACAGTTTAGGTGTGAAGATGTACTTCAGCATGTGATTTGTTCTTTGAAATTGAATTCAGACCTTGAGTACTACTTTTGTTTGGATGAAGGTACGTGCATGATTCCACAACTTGAAAATGGCAATGTATATAAAAGAATTGTGATCCCTCTTTCAGTCCAGCCAAAATGCATAACACCACTTTGTATACATGAGTTGCAATCTGAAATCTATGAACTTGAACATTTGTCTCACCTGAATCCGGAGATAGAACACACTGTGTACTCGATGAGATGGTCTGATCTATACTGGGAACATCATTATTATCAGGTTCCTTTTCTGGGTCTACGATATTATGTGCTTGCATTTGATTGTTTCTTCATGTACCATAATATTTTAATTTCAAAGAGATTGAAATAGTCTTTCTGTACAAATTATGTAGTTCTCACTACAATTATTTTGATTCCGTAGCAAAAGACAAGGAAATCCCCATCGATCTGATGGTGCAGGCAACACCACATTGAAAGATAGGCATGTGAAGATTCGGCTTGAGAATGCCGGAAGGGTTCTTATGTCTTAGATCAAATTAGAGCATCTACAGCCGGGCTCCCCAAACTTACCGGGCGAACAACCCTGTAAGTGACCAGTGAAAAGAAAGTGACCCAGTCGAGCTCCTCAAATGGGCCGCTGTGACGCCCCCGATTCAATCATACACTAATCATGCACGCAAATATGTACGATCAAGATATCACAACACAACTCTAAAAGTAAAATAAGTCATACAAGCATCATATTACAAGCCAGGGGCCTCGAGGGCTCGAATACAAGTGTTCGAACATAAACGAGTCAGCGGAAACAACAATATCTGAGTACAGACATAAGTTAAACAAGTTGCCATAAGATGGCTAACACAAACTGGGATACAGATCGAAAGAGGCGCAGACCTCCTACCTAGGATCCTTCTAAACTACTCCTGGTCGTCGTCAGCGGCCTACACGTAGTAGTAGGCACCTTCAGTGTAGTAGGAGTCGTCGTTGACGGTGACGTCTGGATCCTGGACTCCAACGTCTGGTTGCGACATCCGAGAAGAAAAAGAAAAAGGGGGGGGGGGGGAAGAGGGAGCAAAGCAACCGTGCGTACTCATCTAAAGTACTCGCAAGCAAGGATCTACACTACATATGCATGGATATATGTGTAAAGAGGCAATATCGGTGGACTAAACTGCAGAATGCCAGAATAAGAAGGGGATAGCTAGTCCTATCGAAGACTATGCTTCTGGCAGCCTCCGTCTTGCAGCATGTAGAAGAGAGTAGATTGAAGTCCTCCAAATAGCATCGCATAACATAATCCTACCCGACGATCCTCCCTTGTCGCCCTGTGGCAAAGCGATCACCGGGTTGTCTCTGGAACTTGTCTGGGTGTGTTTTATTAAGTACAATGTTCAAGAAATCATTAACTGGTAGCTGCTCAGTCGCTTTAGGAGTAGCGATTAATCGGTGAATAGGCCTATTAACTGGATTAATCGGTCGACTATTAATCGGTAGATTGAATAGGAACTTTCCAACATATATCTAGATTTTTTATGTATTATATCATACTCTCATGCTCCCAGCTATGTAGTATACCAAAACATGCCATCGTACACATATGAAAAGCAAAGAGAGGAGCTAAAATTATTAATCCTAGCTATTAAGGAGCAGGATGGGTCTGGAAGGTGTTACGGGCCAAAAATGTTGGCAATATTTGCCCACCTATTAATGGGCCAGCAGGGATTAATCGGCCTGACAATTGATTAATTGGTCTAACTAGCCAATTAATCGGCCTGGCAAGTTAACGCGATGAATATGCATTATTCGATTCGGCCATGCTATGAGTAGCGATTAACTGGCCCGTTAACTGATTAATCAAATGAATTCTTGAACAATGATTAAGTATCCGGTTCTAGTTGTCATAAGGTCAAGGTACAACTCCGGGTCGTCCTTTTACCGAGGGACACGACTATTCAAATAGATCAACTTCCCTGCAGGGGTGCACCACACAACCCAACACGCTCGATCCCCTTTGGCCGGACACACTTTCCTGGGTCATGCCCGGCCTCGGAAGATCAACACGTCGCAACCCCACCTAGGCACAACAGAGAGGTTAGCATGCCAGTCTAAATCCTATGCGTGCAGGGGTCTGGGCCCATCGCCCATTGCACACCTGCACGTTGCGTACGCAGCCGGTGAGCAGACCTAGCCTCCCTTGTACAAGGGCAGACGTTCCAGTCCAACCCGGCGCGCGCCGCTCAGTCGCTGACGTCAAGAAGGCTTCGGCTGATACCACGATGTCGAGTGCCCATAACTGTTCCCGCGTAGTTGGTTAGTGCGTATAGGCTAGTGGCCAAACTTAGATCAAATACCAAGATCTCGTTAAGCATGTTATTATGAAGAAACCGTGAACGCTGACCAGGGCCAGACCCACCTCTCGCCTAGGTGGTCTCAACCTGCCCTGTCGCTCCGCCACAAAGATCCACACAGAGGGTCGTCGGGACAAATGTCCTTTCAACCCCCAATCCATGAATCACTCGCGGGTACTCTACGAGCCGACCCGACTTTAGTCACCATCTGTATAGTATGTATGTATAGTATAGTATATACCCATGATCACCTCCTGAGTGATCACGGCCCGATAGTATAGCAAGGCAGACTGACAAGAATGTAGGGCCAATGATGATAAACTAGCATCCTATACTAAGCATTTAGGACTGCGGGTAAGGTATCAACGACTGTAGCAATAATGACAGGCTATGCAACATAATAGGAGTAACCGAACAGTAACATGCTACACTACTCTAATGCAAGCAGTAGAGAAAAGAATAGGCGATATCTGGTGATCAGGGGGGAGGCTTGCCTGGTTGCTCTGGCAAGGAGGGGTCGTCAACTCCGTAGTCGAACTAGGCAGCAGCAGCGTCAGTCTCGTAGTCTACCAGAGAGAAGATGGGGAAGAAACAATAAATACAATGCAAACATAAGCATGACGATGCATGACATGACAATGAGCGGTGCTAGGTGTGCCCTAACGCGGTAGTAGGTGATACCGGTGAGAGGGGGAAACATCCGGGAAAGTATCCCCGGTGTTTCGCGTTTTTGGACAGATGAGCCGGAGGGGGAAAGTTGTGTGTTTGCTATGCTAGGGATGTGTGGCGGACGAACGGTGTGCGTATACGGATTCATCTCGTCCTTCTGAGCAGCTTTCATGTACAAAGTATTTTCATCCAAGCTATGATTTATTTTCTATTAATTTTTGAAGTTTTAAATCATTTTCTAAATTATTGTTATTAAATTAATTCGAAATCAGCATTACTGCATCAGCATGATGTCAGCATGACATCATTAGTCAACAGAGGTGTTGATTGGGTCAATCTGACATGTGGGGTCCGCATGTCATAGGCTGTTTAGTTAGCAGGTTAATTAAACAGAGTTAATTGGTATACCTAATGATTAGGTTAGTATAAACAGAATTAAATAAATAAATAAATAAATAATGTTATTATTTATTTATTTATTTTTTTAATAAACGTTCTGGGCGTGGGCCCCTCATGTCATTGGCCCAGAGGCCTAGCGGGCACAGTGCGGTGCGATTAACGGGGCGGGCGCCCGAACGAGGGGCGAACCGGGCCGCGACGGGGGGCACGGGCGCCAGAGCACGCCGGCAGCCAGGACAGGGCTCGCCGGCTGGCCGTTTCCGGTGAAGGAAGCCGACACAGGAGGGGTCGCCAGAGGCAGCAGAAGGCTCGCTGCGGCCTCGCGCGAGGCAGCAGAGGCGAGGTGGTCGCCGGAGCGCGGCTACGACGAGCAAGGCGGCCGCACGGGAGGGCAGGGGCGCGTGCAGGGTCCGCGGTGGCCGTGAGCGGAGGGAGAGGCGGGCGCGGCAAGAGGCAACGGGAGGGACCGCGCCGCAAGCCACAGTAGCAGGTCCACGGCGACGCGTGGTCGCGGCCCGCGATGTGCGCTAGCGGACGACGGGAAGGGCGCGGGGAGCACGGTAAGGGACGGCGCCGTAGCGTGCGAGGGATATGGGAGGATGAGGGGCTCACTGCGGGCGTAGGGTACGGGGCAGTGGGGCTTGAGGAGGAGGATGGGGACGAGCGGCGGAGAGGAAGCAGGCTGGCAGGGAGGAGGAGGCAGTCCAGCGGGGAAGTCCGGCGAGGTCCTCGGGCGGCGGCGAGCGTGGTCAATCCGGGCGGCGGGGTCGTTTCCCCACGATCCTGATCTAGATCGGGGATGAGGAGGCGAACGTGGAGGGGGGAAGTGGGGGCGACGGTGGTTAGGGTTTGCGGGGGTGGGGGGGTGGGGTGGGGGTGAGGGGATAAGGGGAGTGGGGGCGCGGCTGGTTGGGCCAGGTGGGCTGCCCTGGTTGGCCCGATGGCCAGCTAGGCCGAGGCCTGGTGGGAGGGGTCCTCTTTTTTTTTGCTTTGTTTTATTTGTTTTCTGTTTTAATTCATTTTAAGTATTTAGATATTTTCTAAAAATGTGTTTACTTCACCATAATTACTTATGCAATAATTCGCACAGTTCGAACATTTTTTTTAATGTTTGAAAACTTTGGTTGTTTGCCATATTTTGAATTTGATTTTTGATCCAGTTTTGAACTAACGAGAGATTAGCAACAGTAATAGAGGTGACGTGGCATCATTAGCAGAGTTTTATTGTAGCTTAATTATCTGGGCGTTACAAATCTCCTCCACTACAAGAAATCTCGTCCCGAGATTTAGAACGTAGAAGGAAATAGTGCGGGGTATTCTTCATGCAGACGATCCTCACGTTCCCAAGTAGCTTCATCTTCAGAATGGTGCGACCACTGAACTTTGAGGAACTTGATCGCCTTCTGACGTGTGCGGCGTTCAGCTTGGTCGAGAATGCGGACCGGACGATCTTTATAAGAGAGGTCCTGTTGCAACTCGACACTTCATGATCCACTGTTCGGATTGGGTCCTTGAAGCAGCGGCGGAGTTGTGACACTCGGAACACATCGTGAACCTGAGAAAGGTTCGACGGAAGCTCCAGTTGGTATGCCACTTTTCCACGCCTTTCCAGAATAGTGAAAGGACCAATATGGCGAGGAGCTAGCTTGCCCTTGATCCCGAAGCGGTGAGCACCCTTCATTGATGTGACTTGAAGATAAGCCTTTTCGCCAGGTTGATAGACCATGTCCTTATGATGACGGTCATACTGACTCTTCTGACGCGACTGAGCAATCTTGAGATTCTCGCGAATAATGCGGACTTGTTCTTCGGCATGTTGGATAATATCCGGACCGAAGAGTGGACGTTCCCCAATTTTTGACCAGTTCAGAGGGGTTCGACACTTTCGTCCATATAACACTTCGAAGGGGGCCATCTTCAGACTAGCTTGATAGCTATTATTATAAGAGAACTCAGCATACGGGAGAGATTCCTCCCATTTCTTGCCGAAGGAAATAACACAAGATCGAAGCATGTCTTCGAGAACTTGGTTGACGCGTTCAACTTGCCCTTGTGACTGAGGATGAAAAGCAGTGCTGAAAGACAGATGAGTCCCCATAGCTTCTTGGAAACTTGCCCAGAATCTTGAAGTGAATAAGCTGCCACGGTCTGAACTGATTACCAATGGAATACCGTGAAGTGAGACAATTCTGGACTTGTAGAGGGTTGCCAGCTGACTAGCAGTGATTGTTTCTTTAACAACCAGAAAATGTGCAACTTTAGAAAGCCGGTCAATGACGACAAGAATAACATCATTACCTTTCTGCGATTTGGGGAATCCAGTGACGAAGTCCATTTCAACATGGTCCCATTTCCATTCAGGAATAGAGATAGGCTGCAGAGTTCCAGCAAACCTTTGATGCTCTACTTTGATATGACGACAAACGCCACACTCAGCAACATAACAAGCAATGTCTTGCTTCATATTAGACCACCAGAATCTCTGACGAATGTCTTTGCACATCTTGGTGCTACCGGGATGTATAGACAAAGGTGTATCATGAGCTTCCTTCATAACCCTTGGAGTCTGATTTAGGTTTTCACTCGCACATGGCACCACTAGGCGGCCTGAAGTATAAGGCTCCATCATCGATAATAGTGAAGAATGGGGACTTTCCTTCTGAGAGATAGCGTTTAATCTTCTCTACTTCAGAGTCATAATATTGAATAGTCTTGATATCGCCCATGAGATCCGGCACGACAGCGAGGGTATGTAGAGAACCCTGAGGAACCACACGAAGATTCATCTTTTGAAGCTCTGGGGGAGGGGGAGCGAGTGCACCAGGAGGAACAATATGGAGGTTCAGCTTTCTGAATTCTTCAACAAGCGAGGGCTGAACTTTGTGAACCTGGAGGTGGTTGCAGTAAGATTTGCGGCTCAAGGCATCAACCATTACATTAGCCTTGCCTAGAGTATAGGAGATACCCAAGTTAAAATCTGCAACAATCTCCATCCATCTCTGCTGACGTAGGTTCAGGTCTGGCTGAGTAAACAGATACTTCAAACTTTGGTGGTCGGTGAAGATCTCGCAACAATTACCAAGGTAATGTCGCCACTGTTTTAGTGCATGTATAACAGCAGCAAGCTCGAGGTCATGAACTGGATAGTTCTCTTCGTGAGGGCGCAATTGACGAGAGGCATAAGCAATCACTTTGCGCTCTTGCATTAGGACAACGCCTAGGCCTTGACGTGAAGCATCACAATAAATGAGGAAGTCCTTCTTAGTATATGGAGGAGCAAGCACTGAGGCAGAAGTCAACTTGTCTTTGAGCACCTAGAAACTTTCCTGACACTTTTCTGTCCACTCAAACTTGACGCCCTTATGAAGCAGGTTAGTCAGAGGTTTAGCGATCTTGGAGAAGTTCTCGACGAATCGACGACAATAGATGTCGAGTCTGAGAAAACTTCTGATTTGCTTGACATTCTTCGGAGGAGTCCAATCGAGAATAGCGTGAACTCGCTCGGGGTTGACGGCGATACCATCCTTGGAGATGACATGCCCAAGATAGGTTACTCTGGGAAGCCAAAACTCACACTTGGAGAACTTGGCATAGAGTTCATGCTCTCTAAGCTTTTCCAGAACGAGACGAAGATGTTCAACATGTTCTTCTTCATTCTTGGAATATACAAGGATATCATCCAGATAAACCACGACAAATTTGTTGAGGTATTCCATAAAGATATAGTTCATCAAACAGGAGAAGGTGGTTGGAGCATTGGTTAATCCAAAAGACATGACGGTGTACTCGTATGAACCATAGCGAGTCACAAATGCGGTCTTTGAGATATCCACTTCGCGGACACAGATCTGGTGGTAACCCAACCTCAAGTCGAGTTTAGAGAACACTGACGAACTAGCCAGTTGATCATACAAATCATTGATCCGAGGAAGAGGATATTTGTTCTGAATGGTAGCCTGGTTAATAGGGCGGTAGTCTTGGACCAATCGGTTTGTCCCATCTTTCTTCTTGACAAAGAGAGAAGGTGCTCCCCAAGGAGAGCAACTTGGGCGAATGAAACCACTTCGTAGAGATTTGTCGATTTCCTCCTTAAGCTCAATGAGTTCATGCGGCGGCATCTTGTAGGGTCGTCCGACGTTTTTTTTACCACTAGTGGAGTGTTTATGGCCTCACATGTAAGGTCATGCTTGTATGCAAAATCTTCTGACATGAATGAATGCGATGCACCAGTATCAAATAAAACGGATGCTGGTACTGAATTTACGAGGAGTGTACCCATCACAGTAGCAGGCTGGTCTTGAGCTTCATTGAGGTCAACGTGGTTGGCATGAACACGACCATAAGGCCTGACATTGTTGTTGCGGGGCTGCTTGCTTCCACGGCCAGCTGCTAGAAGGGCAAGTTGATTCTGGTTCTGGTTGCATTCCCTAGCAAGGTGTCTTGGCTGACCACACCTGAAGCACAGACCATTATTGGGAGTGGGAGCAGGAGCTCGGGGTGGTGGAGCTGGAAGCCTTGGCTGCCTAGATGGTGGAGGAGGCAGACACGGTGCAGCATAGGACTGCCTTGGAGCAGGTGCAGTTGGATGGTACATGCTGTTGGGAATCTAGATCCTACGCTTCTGCGAGGGCGGGCCCGAAGATGAGCCTGTGTCATACTTGCGCTTGTGAGAGCTCTAGTGTTCCTGCAGACCAATTTCCACATTGGTGACCTTATTCACCAAGGTGGCGAAATCGGCAACGTCATGCACCAGCAATGCGAGCTTGATGTCAGCTTGTAGCCCATCACGGAACTTCTCCTGCCTGCATGCATCAGTTGCAATGTCTTCTTCAGCATAGCGGGATAAGTCCAGAAACTCCCGCTGATAAGCTTCCATAGTTTTGTTGCCTTGGGTGAGGTTGCGGAACTCACGCTTCTTCCTGTCCATGATCCCCTGAGGAATGAAGCGGGCACGGAAGGCAGCTTGAAAGTCTGGCCAGGTGATGATTGTTCCAACTAGCAGAGTATGCCTGTGGCTGTCCCACCATTGAGCTACTGGTCCCTTCAAGAAGAAGGAAGCGCTGGCAGGGGCTACACCAGCAGACTCCAGCTCATAGGTGATGTCATGGACCCAGTCATCAGCATCCAGAGGCTGAGTTGAGCTGCGGTAGATGGTTGGGTTGAGACGCATGAAATCCTGCAGAGTTACTGGGTTTGGCTGCTGATTCACATTGGGGCGAGGAAACTGAGCCAGCATATTCTCCATGAACTCGCGGTTCAGCTCGAACTGTTGGATCATACCAGCCATGTACTCAGGCCATGGTAGGCCATTGCCACCACGACCACGACCACCTGGTCTAACCATCCTGCTAATACATAACAGGGGTAGTTCAGCATTGAGAAATTTGCATAGACAAGAATCATTCATGATGAAACATGCTTAATGAAAGGAGCACGATAGATATTACACAGTAGTCGGCATAACTTACAAAAGGGGTCGGACATAGAGTTCAGTACATAGAGTTCAGTACATAGACTAAGTCATCATAGGCGTCACGCAAGCTCACGGCAAATGCATCTAATACTAATAAGCAAGACTACATCAGTCCCAAGAGGAACTATGGAGGTAGTCGTAGCCTGACAGCTTGTAGTGAGGCAACGGCTAGTCCTCCACGTCAGTGGCCTGGGGGCCGTGGATACTCTGGTGTAGAACCCGACGCTCAGGTGGCAGAAGAGGACCAAGTGCGGGAGCATAGCCTCCCACCTCTGGCCAACCGACACCGTGGGGCATCACGGTCCTGGCTGGGTAGATCGCAGAACGTGGTAGCTATCTAGATCGGACAAAGGGATGCAACAGCGTCAGAGCACTGTAAAGGTGCTGATGAGTGGTGTACAACTCGTGGCGAAGAGCTCGGTTAGCTCGGTCCAGCCCATCAGCATGCAGAACCAGGTTCTGATGGTGGAAGGGCTCTCGGGTGACGGTGGAGTAGGCAGCAGTGTAGTATCCCTCCGCACCAATGTCAGATGCGATAGCAATGTGCCTGAAAGGGGAAGTGTCCAATGCTTGATACTCTCCATGAAGACGTTTCATAGCAGCATAAGCAGTATTGTGTACTGCCATCTCGATGGCCACTCCAACACCATGAGCGGTGTGCAGCAAAGTAGTGGAGTCATACTCCTGAGAGTAGAGGTGGACGATGGCACGGTACTGCTCCTGGTTAAAGTCCTAGAACTCCTCGTACATGGTGTACTCAGGGTGCCAGCGATAACCCAAATAGGTCATCATCTCAGCTAGCATAACAGGTGATCCTGAGGCACCAATGGCCGCCGTGTGGCGCACGACCTGCCTCGTGGGTTCCATCTGAAAATAAAGATGTTTCAATGGAGTCAAATGACAATGTGGGTATTATTCAAAATACTATCCTATAGAATAACTATGGCTTATCCAACTTTGGGGTGAATGTGGTAATGGGATCCTAATGTTAGAGTTAGTAATTTCGTTTACCTAAGTAGGAGAGAGTTCAGAGCCCCAGAGTAAAGGTCGAGGAGTAAAAGATCCTAATACCACCCAATGGCGACATCGGCCCGTAAGACTCACAGCCATGTTAGTAAAAGTTTTGTAATGACTAGACTCAACTTCGGCCAAGGAGTGTGGAAGGGGGATTCCTACAGGCAGTCGGCTCTGATACCAACTTGTGACGCCCCCGATTCAATCGTACACTAATCATGCACGCAAATGTGTATGATCAAGATCAGGGACTCACGGGAAGATATCACAACACAACTCTAAAAGTAAAATAAGTCATACAAGCATCATATTACAAGCCAGGGGCCTCGAGGGCTTGAATACAAGTGCTCGAACATAAACGAGTCAGCGGAAGCAACAATATCTGAGTACAGACATAATTAAACAAATTGGCATAATATGGCTAGCACAAACTGAGATACAGATCGAAAGAGGCGCAGGCCTCCTGCCTGGGATCCTCCTAAACTAATCCTGGTCGTCATCAGCGATCTGGACATAGTAGTAGGCACCTCCAGTGTAGTAGGAGTCGTCGTCGACGGTGGCATCTGGATCCTGGGCTCCAATGTCTGGTTGTGGCATCCGAGAAGAAAAAGGAAAAGGGAGGAAGAGGGAGCAAAGCAACCGTGAGTACTCATCCAAAGTACTCACAAGCAAGGATCTACACTACATATGCATGGGTATATGTGTAAAGAGGCAATATCGGTGGACTGAACTGCAGAATGCCAGAATAAGAGGGGGATAGCTAGTCCTATCGAAGACTACGCTTCTGCCAGCCTCCGTATTGCAGCATGTAGAAGAGAGTAGATCGAAGTCCTCCAAGTAGCATCGCATAACATAATCCTACCCGGCGATCCTCCCCTCGTCGCCCTATGGGAAGCGATCACCGGTTGTCTCTGGAACTTGCCTGGGTGTGTTTTATTAAGTATCCGGTTCTAGTTGTCATAAGGTCAAGGTACAACTCCGGGTCGTCCTTTTACCGAGGGACACAGCTATTCGAATAGATCAACTTCCTTGCAGGGGTGCACCACATAACCCAACACGCTCGACCCCCTTTGGCCGGACACACTTTCCTGGGTCATGCCTGGCCTCGAAAGATCAACACGTCACAGTCCCACCTAGGCACAACAGAGAGGTTAGCACGCCGGTCTAAATCGTATGCGCGTAGGGGTCTGGGCCCATCGCCCATTGCACACCTGCACGTTACGTACGTGGCCGGTGAGCAGACCTAGCCTCCCTTGTACAAGGGCAGGCGTTCCAGTCCAACCCGGCGCACGCCGCTCAGTCGCTGACGTCAAGAAGGCTTCGGCTGATACCACGACGTCGAGTGCCCATAACTGTTCCCGCATAGTTGGTTAGTGTGTATAGGCCAGTGGCTAGACTTAGATCAAATACCAAGATCTCGTTAAGCGTGTTATTATGAAGAAACCGCGAACACCGGCCGGGGCCAGGCCCACCTCTCGCCTAGGTGGTCTCAACCTGCCCTGTCGCTCCGCCACAAAGATCCGCACAGTGGGCCGTCGGGACAAATGTCCTTTTAGCCCCCAATCCGTGAATCACTCGCGGGTACTCTACGAGCCGACCCGACTTTAGTCACCATCTGTATAGTATGTATGTATGTATAGTATATACCCGTGATCACCTCCCGAGTGATCATGACCCGATAGTATAGCAAGGCAGAGTGACAAGAATGTAGGGCAAATGATGATAAACTAGCATCCTATACTAAGCATTTACGATTTTGGGTAAGGTATCAACGACTGTAGCAACAATGACAGGCTATGCAACAGAATAGGAGTAACAGAACAGTAACATGCTACACTACTCTAATGTAACACCCCAAGTCCGATGCGCCAGGTGTCTTCCAGTTATTCGTCGTTGTTGCCATGTCTTTTGCTTGCGTGTTGCATTTTGCCATGTCATCATCTGCATTTCATCTGCATGTTTTTCAAAACTTTCATCCGTTCAGGTTTTCCCGGTTCTCTCCGTTGTCCTTCTGAGCCGGAGCACACTCGCATGCGCCCGTCGCCCCTCTCAGACCTTGTTTCGTGAGCGGGAGAAAAACGTTCTCGGAATGGGCCGAGATTTGCCGAGTGGCTTTGGTTTATCACCGGTAGACCGACCATCAAATTTCGTTCCATTTGAAGGTCGTTTGATGCCCGAATGGTTAACCGTGTAACCCCGAAACCCCCTTTTCTCTTGCAGTCCAACAACCCTTCACGCAGCCCACCTAGCCCATCTAAACCCCCTCCACGCTCTCCGCCGTTTGATCACGATCGTGTGGGCGAATACCGCTCCTCATTTGGACTCTCCTAGCTCCCTCTACCTATAAATAGGCCCTCTCCCCCGAAATTCCGGATCAAATCCACCCCTAACCCTAGTCTTCCTCCTCCTCGCGCCGCCGGACAAAACCTCCCCCACCGCCGGACATGTCCGCCGCCTCCTCCAACCAATCCACCGCCGCCACGTGTCCCCCGCGCGTCCTCTCTCTCCTCCCCGCCGGCGCGGCCCTGCAGGCCCACGCGGGGCCCGCCTGGCCCATTCATCGCCCGCGCGCCGCCCGCGAGGCCCGCCCGCTCGCCGGCCTCCCGCGCCGTGCGCCGCCTGTCTCCTTCACTGGCGCCCGCCTCCGCTGGTCGCCGCCTTGCCTCTCCGCCGCCTCGTCGCCCGCCACCGCGTCGCTCGCCACCGCCTCCCGCCTCCACGCTGCAGCCCCGCATCGGCGCCGCCCACCACTGCTCTAGAGCCGCCCCGCCGCCCGGCGTTGCCTCGCCTCCGGCGATCTTGCCGGCCGCCGCAGTTCGGCGCCCGAGTTCGCCGCCCCTCCGCCGCCGTGCCTTCCCGGCCCGGATCCGATGAGATCCGGCCGAGGGAGCCCCAGATTCGTCTTCCCCGACCTCTCCGACCGCCGTCTCCGTCCACTCCGGCAAGCTCTCCGACGAACCTCGGAAGCCGCGCCAAACCCTAGATCCGGTTCTGGAGGTTGACCCCGTTTTTTTCTCCAACTCCCGAGGTTTTTCAACATTATGTGCCCATGTCCATCATGTCATATCCCTTTGCATATAGCTCCGTTTTGCGTGTATGATATGTCGAAATGTTCATTGTGAGATGCTCTTCATTTTTCCATTGAGGCATGCTTGTTTGAGTCCATCTTGATGCCCTAATCATCGTTGCAAGAGTGCTATATGATATAAACTGTTGGAATCTGCTGATTGTCAACATCATTTGTTCATCTTGTGAGTGCCACAACTTTGTCGCTGTTGATGCTATGATGATGATATTGATATGCACATGTTCTTCTCTTCATGCTCTAAATGTTGGTGTGCTTTGCATTCATGTTAGGTTTCATCTTGATATATTAATCCCTATTGCAAAAGTGCATGTTGCTGTTAACTACTGAAAAACTGTTGTAACTTGCTAATTTGTCATTTTTGTTGCATTTTGTGTGTGCATCCTATGAGCATGATGTCTACATGTTTTAGGAGCATATTTATGCCATATTTAAAGGGGTGCAATCAATTTATTTTTATATGCCCTGTAGTGAGTGCATCAAGCTTGTGAAGTGGGCTACTTGCTGTTAACTTTCTGTCAATGCTGAAACTGCTATATCATGTTGCCATGTTTGCTTGATGCTACCAATTAATCCATGCATAATCTAGAGATGCTTAGTTGGGATGTTTTGTTGTCTATGTTATGCTCTATCATTCCATGCCTTTTGATGCCCTATATATGATTCCTGTAGCATGTTGTTTTGATGTTTGCGAAGTGCCTATTTGCTGTTTTGGACAGATTGTTGTGATATCTTGTTTGGAGTGTATGTGTTGCACCGTTGCTCCGTTTTGAGCATGCTCTATATGAAAATTGATTAGAATTGCATTTAGTTTCATCTTATCATGTTGCATCCATGTTTTGAGAGTGTTTGCTTGATGTTTGAATGCATTTTGCAACAATGCTATGTTTAGCTTGTTTCGCTCATATCTTCTAGGCCGTAGCTCCGAACTAAATGAACTTTATATGTAACTTGACTAGAATTTCATGTAGATCATCTTGGTGCATCTTAACTTGCTGTTTAACAACTTTAATGTAAGGTTTATTCAGTTCTGGACCAATTTCGAAATTTGCATATGAGGACTTACTGGAATTGTGATGTGTCATTTCCGGCCTCATTTAAACTTGCTTTGATGTGTTGCTCTTGTATGCATCATCTATTGCCATGAGTAGCATCATATAGCCTTTTTCATGCTTGGTTGTGCATCATGTCATGTTTATGTGTTGTGTGTTTACCATGTGGTTTGCTTCTTTCCGGTTGTGCTTCTTCCCGATAGTTCCTGTTTCGTTGCGATCGTGAGGATTCGTTCATCTACGCTTGGTTCGTCTTCATCCGTTCGTCTTCTTCATGGAATCGTCCTTCTTCGTAGCGGGATTTCAGGCAAGATGACCGTTACCCTGGATCTCACTACTATCATTGCTATGCTAGTTGCTTCGTTCTATCGCTATGCTGCGCTACCTAGCACTTGTTTACCAAGCCTCCCAAATTGCCATGTCAGCCTCTAACCGTTTTCACCCTTCCTAGCAAACCGTCGTTTGGCTATGTTACGGCTTTGCTCGGCCCCTCTTATAGCGTTGTTAGTTGCAGGTGAAGTTGAAGATTGCTCCATGATGGACAGGATTATTTTGATATATCACAATATCTCTTATTTAATTGATGCATCTATATACTTGGTAAAGGGTGGAAGGCTCGGCCTTATGCCTGGTGTTTTGTTCTACTCTTGCCGCCTTAGTTTCCGTCATACCGGTGTTATGTTCCTTGATTTTGTGTTCCTTACGCGGCCGGGTGTATGGGAATCACTTGATAGTTCGCTTTGAATAAAACTCCTCCAGCAAGGCCCAACATTGATTTTTCCATTTGCCTAACAACCTATAACTTTCCCTTGGGGTTGCAAACCCAAGGGTCATTTTTATTTAAACCCCCCCGGGCCAGTGCTCCTCTGAGTGTTGGTCCAAACTAGAGCCATTTGCAGCGCCCCCTCAGGGAAACTTGAGGTCTAGTTTTAGTTGTATGGATTGCTCATCCGTTGTGCCCTGAGAACGAGATATGTGCAGCTCCTATCGGGATTTGTCGGCACAGTCAGGTGGTCTTGCTAGTCTTGTTTTACCATTGTCGAAATGTCTTGCAACCGGGATTTCGATACTGATCGAGTCTTCCCCGGAGAAGGAATATCCTTCGTTGGTCGTGAGAGCTTATAATGGGCTAAGTTGGGACACTCCTGCAGGGTATAAACTTTCAAAAGCCATGCCCGCGGTTATGTGGCAGATGGGAATTCGTTAATATCCGGTTGTAGAGAACTTGACACCAGATTCGATTTAAAATGCATCACCCGCGTGTGTAGCTGTGATGGTCTCTTTTCGGCGGAGTCCGGGAAGTGAACATGGTTTTGGGTTATGTATGAACGTAAGTAGTTTCAGGATCACTTCTTGATCACTTCTAGCTTCTCGGCCGTTCTGTTTGCTTCTCTTCTCGCTCTTATTTGCGTATGTTAACCACCATATATGCTTAGTCACTGCTGCAACCTCACCTCTTATCCTTTCCATACCTTTTAAGCTTTGCTAGTCTTGATACCCATGGTAATGGGATTGTTGAGTCCTCGTGGCTCACAGTTTACTACAACAATAGTTATAGGTACAGGTTATGCGATGTTCATGACGCGAGAGCGATGTTTGCTTGTTTTGGAGTCCTCCATTTGCTTCTTCTTCTATCAGGGGATAGGTTCCAGGTCGGCAGCCTGGGCTAGCAGGGTGGATGTTGTTTGAGTTTCTGTTTGTGTTTCATCCATAGTCGGATGTTGCTCTTGTGTATGATGTTGTTGTATTCATGTGGCACTGGATGCCTCTTGTGTGTATCCCCAACTATTATGTAATGGTACGGTGTAATCATATCCACCTTGCAAAAGCGTCTCCAATATGAGCTTCTATCCTTGGTGGGACCTTCGAGTTCCTTTAGGATAGGTTCACATATTGGGCGTGACATCTAATGCAAGCAATAGAGAGAAGAATAGGCGATATCTGGTGATCAAGGGGGGAGGGCTTGCCTGGTTGCTCTGGCAAGGAGGGTCGTCAACTCCGTAGTCGAACTGGGCAGCAGCAGCGTTGGTCTCGTAGTCTACCGGAGAGAAGAGGAGGAAGAAACAATAAATACAATGCAAACATAAGCATGACGATGCATGACATGACAATGAGCAGTGCTAGGTGTGCCCTAACGCGGTAGTAGGTGATACCGGTGAGTGGGGGAAACATCCAGGAAAGTATCCCCGGTGTTTTGCGTTTTCGGACAGATGAACCGGAGGGGGAAAGTTGCGTGTTTTCTATGCTAGGCATGTGTAGCGGACGAACAGGCTGCGTATTCGGATTCGTATCATCGATCTGAGCGACTTTCATGTGCAAAGTATTTTCATCCGAGCTACGGTTTATTTTCTATTAATTTTTAACGTTTTAAATCATTTTCTAAATTATTATTATTAAATTAATTCGAAATCAGGATTACTGCATTAGCATGACATCAGCAGTCAATAGAGGTGTTGACTGGGTCAATCTGACATGTGGGTCCGCATGTCATAGGCTGTTTAGTTAGCAGGTTAATTAAACAGAGTTAATTAGTTTACCTAATGATTAAGTTAGTCTAAACAGAATCAAATAATTAATTAATTAATTAATTAATGTTATTATTTATTTATTTATTTATTTTAATAAATGTTCCGGGCGTGGGCCCCTCATGTCATTGGCCCAGAGGCCTAGCGGGCATAGTGCGGTGCCGTTAATGGGGCGGGCACCCGAACGAGGGGCGAACCGGGCCGCGACGGGGGGTACGGGTGCCAGAGCACGCCGGCGGCCAGGGCAGGGCTCGCCGGCCGGCCGTTTCCAGTGAAGGAAGCCGGCGGAGGAGGGGTCGCCAGAGGCAGCAGCAGGCGCGCTGCGGCCTCGCGCGAGGCGGCAGAGGCGAGGTGGTCGCTGGAGCACGGCTACGGCGAGCAAGGCGGCCGCACGGGAGGGAAGGGGCGCGTGTAGGGTCCGCGATGGCCGCGAGCGGAGGGAGAGGCAGGCGCGTCAATAGGGAACGGGAGGGGCTGCGCTGCAAGCCACAGCAGCAGGTCCACGGTGACGCATGGTCGCGGCCCGCGATGTGCGCGAGCGGACGATGGGAAGGGCACGGGGAGCACGGCCAGGGATGGCGCCGTAGCGTGCAAGGGACAGGGGAGGATGAGGGCCTCACTATGGGCGTAGGGTATGGGGCAGTGGGGCTTGAGGAGGAGGACGGGGACGAGCGGCAGAGAGGAAGCAGGCCGGCGGGGAGGAGGAGGCAGTCCGGCGGGGAAGTCCGGCGAGGTCCTCCAGCGGCGGCGAGCGCGGTCGATCCGGGCGGCGGGGTCGTTCCCCTACGATCCCGATCTGGATCGGGGATGAGGAGGCAAACATGGAGAGGGGAAGTGGGGGCGACGGGGGTTAGGGTTTGTGGGGGAGGGGGGTGAGGGGATAAGGTGGGTGGGCGCGACCGGTTGGGCCAGGTGGGCCGGCCTGGTTGGCCCGATGGCCATCTGGGTCGAGGCCTGGTGGGAGGGGTCCTTTTTTATTTCTTTTGCTTTGTGTGATTTCTTTTCTTTATTTTTCTTTTTCTGTTTTAATTCGTTTTAAGTATTTAGACATTTTCTAAAAATGTGTTTACTTCACCATAGTTACTTATGCAATAATTGGCACAATCCAAGCATTTTTGTTTTAATGTTTGAAAACTTTGGTTGTTTGCCATATTTTGAATTTGATTTTTGAACCGGTTTTGAACTAACGAGAGATTAGCAACAGTAACGGAGGTGACATGGCATTATTAGCAGAGTTTCACTGTAGCTTAATTATCCGGGCGTTACAGCCGCGGACATCCGAGTTGTCCCCCACGCCCCTCTCCGCATGCTCTACCGACTCCGGAGGGCGTCCCCGACCACTGCGGGGTACACATTGTTGGGGAAGGTTGCAGAAAATAAAAAATTTCTACGCTTCACCAAGATCAATCTATGGAGTCTTCTAGCAACGAGAGAGAGGAGTGCATCTACATACCCTTGTAGATCGCGCGCGAAAGCGTTCAAGAGAACGGGGTTGACGGATTCGTACTCGTCATAATCCAAATCACCGGAGATCCTAGTGCCGAACGGACGGCACCTCCACGTTCAACACATGTACGGTTGGGAAGACGTCTCCTCCTTCTTGATCCAGCAAGGGGGAAGGAGAGGTTGATGGAGATCCAGCAGCACGACGGCATGGTGGTGGATGCAGCAGCGATCTCGGCAGGGCTTCGCCAAGCACAACGAGAGGGAGAGGTGTCACGGGAGGGAGAGGGAGGCGCCAGGGGCTAGGGTGCACAGCCCTCCCTCCCTCCTCTTTATATAGGGGTCCAGGGGGGGCGCCGGCCCCTCTAGATCCCATCTAGATGGGGGGGCGGCGGCCAAGGGGGTGGCTTGCCACCCAAGGCAAGTGAGGCGCCCCCGACCCCAAGGGTTTCCAACCCTAGGCGCAGGGTGGCCCAAGGGGGGGCGCAGCAGCTCACCAGGGGCTGGTTCCCCTCCCACTTCAGCCCATGGGGCCCTTCGGGATAGGTTGCCCCACCCGGTGGACCCCCGGGACCCTTCCGGTGGTCCTGGTACAATACCGGTGACCCCCGAAACTTTCCCGATGGCTGAAACTGGACTTCCTATATATAAATCTTCACCTCCGGACCATTCTAGAACTCCTCGTGATGTCCGGGATCTCATCCGGGACTCCGAACAACTTTCTGGTTACCGCATACTAATATCTCAACAACCCTAGCGTCACCGAACCTTAAGTTTGTAGACCCTACGGGTTCGGGAGACATGCAGACATGACCAAGACGACTCTTCGGTCAATAACCAACAGCGGGATCTGGATACCCATGTTGCCTCCCACATGCTCCTCGATGATCTCATCGGATGAACCATGATGTCGAGGATTCAATCAATCCCGTATACAATTCGCTTTGTCAATCGGTACGTTACTTCCCCGAGATTCGATCGTCGGTATCCCAATACCTCGTTTAATCTCGTTACCGGCAAGTCACTTTACTCGTATCGTAATGCATGATCCCGTGACCAGACACTTGGTCACACTGAGCTCATTATGATGATGCACTACCGAGTGGGCCCAGAGATACCTCTCCGTCATACGAAGTGACAAATCCCAGTCTCGATTAGTGCCAACCCAACAGACACTTTCAGAGATACCCGTAGTGCACCTTTATAGTCACCGAGTTACGTTGTGATGTTTGGCACACCCAAAGCACTCCTACGGCATCCGGGAGTTGCACAATCTGATGGTCTAAGGAAATGATACTCGACATTTGGAAAAGCTCTAGCAAAACGAACTACACGATCTTGTGCTATGCTTAGGATTGGGTCTTGTCCATCACATCATTCTCCTAATGATGTGATCCCGTTATCAATGACATCCAATGTCCATAGTCAGGAAACCATGACTATCTGTTGATCAACGAGCTAGTCAACTAGAGGCTCACTAGGGACGTGTTGTGGTCTATATATTCACACATGTATTACGATTTCCGGATAACACAATTATAGCATGAACAATAGACAATTATCATGAACAAGGAAATATAATAATAACCATTTTATTATTGCCTCTAGGGCATATTTCCAACAGTCTCCCACTTGCACTAGAGTCAATAATCTAGTTACATTGTGATGAATCGAACACCCATAGAGTTCTGGTGTTGATCATGTTTTGCTCTAGGGAGAGGTTTAGTCAACGGATCTAGTACATTCAGGTCCGTATGTACTTTACAAATATCTATGTCTCCATCTTGAACATTTTCATGAATGGAGTTGAAGCGACGCTTGATGTGCCTGGTCTTCTTGTGAAACCTAGGCTTCTTGGCAAGTGCAATAGCTCCAGTGTTGTCACAGAAGAGTGTGATCGGCCCCGACGCATTGGGTATGACTCCTAGGTCGGTGATGAACTCCTTCACCCAGATTGCTTCATGCGCTTCCTCCGAGGCTGCCATGTACTCCGCTTCACATGTAGATCCCGCCATGATGCTTTGCTTGCAACTGCACCAGCTTACTGCCCCACCATTCAAAATATACATGTATCTGGTTTGTGACTTAGAGTCATCCAGATCTGTGTCGAAGCTAGTGTCGACGTAACCCTTTATGACAAGCTCTTCGTCACCTCCATATACGAGAAACATATCCTTAGTCCTTTTCAGGTACTTCAGGATGTTCTTGACCGCTGTTCAGTGTTCCATGCTGGGATTACTTTGGTACCTTCCTACCAAACTAACGGCAAGGTTTACATCAGGTCTGGTACACGTCATGGCATACATGATAGACCCTATGGCTGAGGCATAGGGGACGACACTCATCTTTTCTCTATCTTCTTCCGTGGTCGAACATTAAGCCGAGCTCAATTTCACACCTTGCAACACAGCCAAGAACCCCTTCTTGGACTGATCCATATTGAACTTCTTCAATATCTTATCAAGGTATGTGCTTTGTGAAAGACCTATGAGGCGTCTCGATCTATCTCTATAGATCTTGATGCCTAATATGTAAGCAGCTTCTCCAAGGTCCTTCATTGAAAAACACTTATTCAAGTAGGCCTTAATGCTGTCCAAAAGTTCTATATCATTTCCCATCAAAAGTATGTCATCCACATATAATTTGAGAAATGCTACAGAGCTCCCACTCACTTTCTTGTAAACGCAGGCTTCTCCATAAGTCTGCATGAACCCAAACGCTTTGATCATTTCATTAAAGCGAATGTTCCAATTCTGAGATGCTTGCACCAGCCCATAGATGGAGCGCTGGAGCTTGCATACCTTGTTAGCATTCTTAGGATTGACAAAACCCTCTGACTGCATCATATACAATTCTTCCTTAAGATGGCCGTTAAGGAATGCCGTTTTGATGTCCATTTGCCATATCTCATAATCATAGTATGCGGCAATTGCTAACATGATTCGGACGGACTTCAGCTTTGCTACGGGAGAGAAAGTCTCATCGTGGTCAACCCCTTGAACTTGTCGATAACCCTTAGCGACAAGTCGAGCTTTATAGATGGTAACATTACCATCCGTGTCCGTCTTCTTCTTAAAGATCCATTTGTTTTCTATCGCTCGCCGATCATCGGGAAAGTCTGTCAAAGTCCATACTTTGTTTTCATACATGGATCCTATCTCGGATTGCATGGCTTCAAGCCATTTGTTGGAATCTGGGCCCGCTATTGCTTCTTCATAGTTCAAAGGTTCACCGTTGTCTAACAACATGACTTCTAGGACAGGGTTGCCATACCACTCTGGTGTGGAACGTGTCCTCGTGGACCTACGAAGTTCAGTAGTAACTTGATCTAAAGTACCTTGATCATCATCATTAGTTTCCTCTCTAGTCAGTGCAGGCACCACAGGAACATCTTCCTGAGCTGCGCTACTTTTAAGAGGTAGTACTTCATCAAGTTCCACTTTCCTCCCACTTACTTCTTTCGACAGAAACTCTTTCTCCAGAAAGAACCCGTTCTTGGCAACAAAGATCTTGCCCTCGGATCTGAGGTAGAAGGTATACCCAATGGTTTCCTTAGGGTATCCTATGAAGACGCATTTTTCCAACTTGGGTTCGAGCTTTTCAGGTTGAAGTTTCTTGACATAAGCATCGCATCCCCAAACTTTTAGAAATGACAGCTTAGGTTTCTTCCCAAACCATAATTCATACGGTGTCGTCTCAACGGATTTAGACGATGCCCTATTTAAAGTGAATGTAGCTGTCTCTAGAGCGTATCCCCAAAATGATAGCGGTAAATCGGTGAGTGACATCATAGATCGCACCATATCCAATAGAGTGCGATTACGACGTTCGGACACACCGTTACGCTAAGGTGTTCCAGGCAGCATGAGTTGTGAAACGGTTCCACATTTCCTTAAGTGCGTACCAAATTCATGACTTAAATATTCTCCCCCACGATCTGATCGTAAAAACTTTATCTTTCGGTCACGTTGATTCTCTACCTCATTCTGAAATTCCTTGAACTTTTCAAAGGTCTCAGACTTGTGTTTCATTAAGTAGACATACCCATATCTACTCAAGTCATCAGTGAGAGTGAGAACATAACGATAGCCTCCGCGAGCCTCAACTCTCATTGGACCGCACACATCAGTATGTATGATTTCCAATAAGTTGGTTGCTCGCTCCATTGTTCCAGAGAACGGAGTCTTGGTCATTTTGCCCATGAGGCATGGTTCACATGTGTCAAATGATTCATAATCTAGAGACTCTAAAAGTCCATCAGCATGGAGCTTCTTCATGCGCTTGACACCAATGTGACCAAGGCGGCAGTGCCACAAGTATGTGGGACTATCGTTATCAACCTTACATCTTTTGGTATTCACGCTATGAATATGTGTAACATCACATTCGAGATTCATTAAGAATAAACCATTGACTAGCGGGGCATGACCATAAAACATATCTCTCATATAAATAGAACAACCATTATTCTCGGATTTAAATGAGTAGTCATCTCGCATTAAACGAGATCCAGATAAAATGTTCATGCTCAAAGCTGGCACTAAATAACAATTATTGAGGTTTAGAACTAATCCCGTAGGTAAATGTAGAGGTAGCGTGCCGACGGCGATCACATCGACCTTGGAACCATTCCCGACGCGCATCGTCACCTCGTCCTTCGCCAGTCTCCGCTTATTCCGCAGCTCCTGCTTTGAGTTACAAATATGAGCAATCGCACTGGTATCAAATACCCAGGAGCTACTACGAGTACTGGTAAGGTACACATCAATTACATGTATATCACATATACCTTTAGTGTTGCCGGCCTTCTTGTCCGCTAAGTATTTGGGGCAGTTCCGCTTCCAGTGACCACTTCCCTTGCAATAAAAGCACCCAGTCTCAGGCTTGGGTCCATTCTTTGAATTCTTCCCGGCAACTGGCTTACCGGGCGCGGCAACTCCCTTGCCATCCTTCTTGAAGTTCTTCTTACCCTTGCCTTTCTTGAACTTAGTGGTTTTATTCACCATCAACACTTGATGTTCCTTTTTGATCTCTACCTCTGCTGATTTCAGCATTGCATATACCTCAGGAATGATCTTTTCCACCCCCTGCATACTGAAGTTCATCACAAAGCTCTTGTAGCTCGGTGGAAGCGACTGAAGGATTCTGTCAATGACCACGTCAGCCGGGAGATTAACTCCCAGCTGAGTCAAGCGGTTGTGCAACCCAGACATTTTGAGTATGTGCTCACTGACAGAACTATTTTCCTCCATCTTACAACTAAAGAACTTGTCGGAGACTTCATATCTCTTGACCCGGGCATGAGCTTGGAAAACCATTTTCAGCTCTTCGGACATCTCATATGCTTTGTGCTGCTCAAAACGCTTTTGGAGCCCTGGTTCTAAGCTGTAAAGCATGCCGCACTGAACGAGGGAGTAATCATCAGCACGAGACTGCCAAGCATTCATAACGTCTTGGTTCTCTAGGATGGGTGCTTCACCTAGCGGTGCTTCTAGGACATAATCTTTCTTTGCAGCTACGAGGATGATCCTCAGGTTCTGGACCTAGTCCGTATAGTTGTTGCCATCATCTTTCAGCTTGGTTTTCTCTAGGAACACGTTGAAGTTGAGGGCAACATTAGCATGGGCCATTTGATCTACAAGACATATTGTAAAGATTTTAGACTAAGTTCATGATAATTAAGTTCATCTAATCAAATTATTCAATGAACTCCCACTCAGACAGACATCCCTCTAGTCATCTAAGTGAAACATGATCCGAGTCAACTAGGCCGTGTCCGATCATCATGTGAGACGGACTAGTCATCATCGGTGAACATCTTCATGTTGATCGTATCTTCTATACGACTCATGCTTGACCTTTCGGTCCTCCATGTTCCGAGGCCATGTCTGTACATGCTAGGCTCGTCAAGTCAACCTAAGTGTATTGCGTGTGTAAATCTGACTTACACCCGTTGTATTCGAACGTTAGGATCTATCACACCCGATCATCACGTGGTGCTTCGAAACAACGAACCTTCGCAACGGTGCACAGTTAGGGGGAACACTTTCTTGAAATTATTGCGAGGGATCATCTTATTTAAGCTACCGTTGTTCTAAGAAAATAAGATGTAAAACATGATAAACATCACATGCAATCAAATAGTGACATGATATGGCCAATATCATATTGATCCTTTGATCTCCATCTTCGGGGTGCCATGATCATCTTCGTCACCGGCATGACACCATGATCTCCATCATCGTGTCTTCATGAAGTTGTCACGCCAACGATTACTTCTACTTCTATGGCTAACGCATTTAGCAATAAAGTAAAGTAATTTACATGGCGTTATTCAATGACACGCAGGTCATACAAAAAATAAAGATAACTCCTATGGCTCCTGCCGGTTGTCATACTCATCGACATGCAAGTCATGATTGCTATTACAAGAACATGATCAATCTCATACATCACATTGTCATTCATCACATCCTTTTGGCCATATCACATCACACGGCACATGCTGCAAAAACAAGTTAGACGTCCTCTAATTGTTGTTGCATGTTTTTACGTGGCTTCTATAGGTTTCTAGCAAGAACGTTTCTTACCTACGTAAAACCACAATGTGATATGCCAATTTCTATTTACCCTTCATAAGGACCCTTTTCATCGAATCCGCTCCAACTAAAGTGGGAGAAACAGACACCCGCTAGCCACCTTATGCAACTAGTGCATGTCCTGTCTCACGTAAGCGTACGTGTAAGGTTGGTCCGGGCTGCTTCATCCCACGATGCCGCCGAAGCAAGATAAGACTAGTAGTGGCAAGAAAATTGGCAACATCTACGCCCACAACAAGTTTGTGTTCTACTCGTGCATAGAAACTACGCATAGACCTAGCTCATGATGCCACTATTGGGGAACGTTGCAGAAAATAAAAAATTTCTACGCTTCACCAAGATCAATCTATGGAGTCATCTAGCAATGAGAGAGAGGAGTGCATGTACATGCCCTTTAAGATCGCGCGCGGAAGCGTTCAAGAGAACGGGGTTGAGGGAGTTGTACTCGTCGTGATCCAAATCACCGGAGATCCTAGCGCCGAACAGATGGCACCTCCGCGTCCAACACACGTACGGTTGGGAAGATGTATCCTCCTTCTTGATCCAGCAAGGGGGAAGGAGAGGTTGATGGAGATCCAGCAGCACGACGGCGTGGTGGTGGATGCAGCAGCGATCTCCGCAGGGCTTCGCCAAGCACAACGAGAGGGAGAGATGTCACGGGAGGGAGAGGGAGGCGCCAGGGGCTAGAGTGTGCAGACCTCCCTCCCCCCTCTTTATATAGGGGTCCAGGGGGGGCGCCGGCCCCTCTAGATCCCATCTAGATGGGGGGCGGCGGCCAAGGGGGTGGCTTGCCCCCCAAGGCAAGTGAGGCGCCCCCACCCCTAGGGTTTCCAACCCTAGGCGCAGGGGGGCCCAAGGGGGGCGCACCAGGCCACCAGGGGCTGGTTCCCCTCCCACTTTAGCCCATGGGGCCCTCCAGGATAGGTTGCCCCACCCGGTGGACCCCCGGGACCCTTCTGGTGGTCCCGGTACAATAACGATGACCCCCGAAACTTTCCTGATGGCTGAAACTGGACTTCTATATACAAATCTTCACCTCCGGACCATTCCGGAACTCCTCATGATGTACGGGATCTCATCTGGGACTCCGAACTACTTTCGGGTTACCGCATACTAATATCTCAACAACCCGTCACCGAACCTTAAGTGTGTAGACCCTACGGGTTCGGGAGACATGCAGACATGACCGAGACGACTCTCCGGTCAATAATCAACAGCGGGATCTGGATACCCATGTTGCCTCCCACATGCTCCTCGATGATCTCATCGGATGAACCACGATGTCGAGGATTAAATCAATCCCGTATACAATTCCCTTTGTGAATCGGTACGTTACTTGCCCGAGATTCGATCATCGGTATCCCAATACTTCGTTTAATCTCGTTACCGGCAAGTCAATTTATTCGTACCGTAATGCATGATCCCGTGACTAGACACTTGGTCACACTGAGCTCATTATGATGATGCATTACCTGGTGGGCTCAGAGATACCTCTCCGTCATACGGAGTGACAAATCCCAGTCTCGATTCGTGCCAACCCAACAGACACTTTCGAAGATACCCGTAGTGCACCTTTATAGTCACCGAGTTACGTTGTGACGTTTGGCACACCCAAAGCACTCCTACGGTATCTGGGAGTTGCACAATCTCATGGTCTAAGGAAATGATACTTGACATTTGGAAAAGCTCTAGCAAAACGAACTACACGATCTTGTGCTATGCTTTGGATTGGGTCTTGTCCATCACATCATTCTCCTAATGATGTGATCCCGTTATCAATGACATCCTATGTCCATAGTCAGGAAACCATGACTATCTGTTGATCAACGAGCTAGTCAACTAGAGGCTCACTAGGGACGTGTTGTGGTCTATATATTCACACATGTATTACGATTTCCGGATAACACAATTATAGCATGAATAATAGACAATTATCATGAACAAGGAAATATAATAATAACAATTTTATTATTGCCTCTAGGGCATATTTCCAACACACATACTCTGACCGGTGCCGACGCATATTAGGACACCCGAATCCAATAAGGGGGCCACACACCGCGAGTGACAGCAGGAGAGGGAGAGTGCGGTGGCGGGGGAAGCACCGGCCGCGTGCTGGGTGGTTCCAAAGGACACGCTCCTTGCAACGGTTCTCTGACGCTTCCTCACGATGGCAGAGACTGACGTGCGGTGGCTCGGCCACAAAATGCCAAAGCGCTCTGACTCACCATCGAGCAGTCGGAGCGCGAGATGACGGAGGCGGCAGCAAAGCAAAGGCTGCTTGGCTGGCCAACGAGCAGGACTACACGGTCCGGAGGATGACCGGCCACATCTCCTCCTCCGACGACTCGGGCCTTACCAACGGCTCCAGATCCGACGATGACGCCTCTCCACCCACCGACGCCTACACGAAGGAGTAAAGCCGCACTGGCGACCGAGAGGGGAATGGGACGGTGAGGAAATGGTGATTTCCTCCACCTTTCTTCGTCTATCCGTTTTATCTTGATTTTTTATGTTTAAGTATTGTCCGGTGATGAACAATTGTTCTTTTAGTTGTCTGATGAGTGTTGCAATGTGAACTATGTCTCAATTATGTTTGTTTGTTGGTAGTTTGTTGATCTACATAGGTTTATGTTTTACGTTGCATGAGTTGCATGGATACGAGGGAGACAGTTGTGGAGACATCAAAATCAGAGGTGATCGGTCACGATCCACGGACAAGCCCAGGCGTGTGTGCGGACGTTTCAGGGTCCATATTTGCTACTCGCGACTGCAAATGCTTTTACAAGTTATGAAGTTTGCAATATAGTCATTTTGATACCGTAGCGAAACACAAGGAAATCTCAAGGCAATGCCGTGTTGAAAGATAGGCTTGCCAAGATTCGGCTCAAGAATTCCCGAGGGTTATTTTTTTGGGGTTAAATCAAGCTTTATTGATCAAAAGGCACAGATAGTGGGATACATTCAGGCCTTGGGGTTGTTCTGAGGGTTCTTCTGTCTCAATCATATTTGTTTTCACACCTTAGACGTTGTGTTTTCCCGTTGCAACGCACGGGCATGTTTACTAGTATATAACTATATATATAAATGTATATGCATGCACTGATTAATCAGTTGATGGTTATGGACGTGTTTAGCATTTTTAAAAGAGAAAAATAACTATGTTACAAGAAAAAAAATTATGTGCTTAGTAGTGAATTTGACTCATGTATAAGAAAAATGACAACTTGTATGGTTGTTCATTTCAAGAAATATAAATTTATTTTTTACTTTGGTTTATTCTGTTAACCATTCGGTTTTTTGATATATACCATAAAAAACAAAGTTCAAAACGGTATGAAAAGTTCATACCATACCGAAACCAGAAACCATAAAAACTGTAAAATTGGTTTGGTTTGGTTTATTTTCGGTATGGTTTTTCAGTTCCATTTTCGAATGCACAGAGTGACCGTTAGGCGCCATAGCGCGCTCTGCTATCCGTCGGTGCGCTTTGCTCGCGTACCTCCACGCGCTCGGCTTGTGGACAGCTTTTCCTTGCGCGTTCAACTGCTATATGCATATATATGTGATGCGGAGCATCCTATGGTCATCCCCATGGACCTATCATCGTCTCACCAAGTGCCAGGAGGACCTATGACACGAGCATGAGCTAGAGCCCTCGAGACTTAGGTGACTTCCTTCCTTAGTGATATTCCACATGATCCACTTGAGACATGGTTACTACCTAAGTCCGAGATGTTGTGCATGATCAGGTACCAAGAAGACTCTCCCGAAGATGCACGTGAAGACGGACAAGTCCCCAAGTTCCCGAATGAAGAGAACCAACTGAAGGAGTCAAGAACAGCTCCCAGGACCCAGACATCCGGCCATTGATCCCGTACATCCGGCCCCTAGAGGTGTTGCCTGCAACAAAGGACCAACGGCTAAGTCTACAGGGCCCGGACATCCGGCGGCCAGCCCGGAAATCTGGACACCGCCTATCCAGAGAGCACCGAGGCCAACCCCGCCAACCTGGACATCTGGCCCCTCGAGAAGGCCCAGACATCCGGGCCGACACCCGGACGTCCGGCCCTGTCTGTCTGCACATAGTGAAGGGCCGAGGCCCATGTACCCCTTTGCCCACCTAGACTATATATACTCTTCCTCCTCCCTCTTTCTAGGGTTAGCAAAGTAGTAGCTCATTGAGAAGCTTTGCTCTCCACCTGATCCCCTTCTCCTTAGGAGTTCACGACCTCTATGGAGAAGATCCCCCAAGTGGATTCAAGACCGCATCACGGGAAGACCTCTCAAGACCTCCTCATGGAGAAGAACTACTGCTACTATTATCGTCCCTTGTTGGATTTGGACAGTGTACCTCTTTATGTTTCGAATATCTAGCATATGTGTGACCGAATCTTGTTGGTTTGAGTGATTCTCTCGTGTTTTCCCTCGTGTTTCCCCTTGTGTTCTTCGTGTTCCTCGTTGGGATCCGCTCCTTTCATGTAAGATCGGGCATTTAGGGTTCTACCCTACATTATCTTGGTATCATGAGCCATGTTGATCATGATTTCGGAGCCTCCCCTCTTCGTTTTCTAGCCTTATTTTGTTGATTTAGTCCCAAATTCAAAAATTCCCCACAAAAATAGCCCCCTAATTTTTTTGTGATTTGTTGGTGTGATGAAGTTTTGTTGGATTTGATATGCGGATTTCATGTGTAGCAGGTAGATCTAGCTTTCCCCCATCTTTTCCCCAATTTCCATCCACAAAATCTTCCAAATTTTGCCCCAGATTTGACCTTTCCACGCGGAGTTCATCGAGTTCATCCATGGATCCCGAGCCCGGACATCCGGCCCGTGACCCCCGGACATCTGGCCCCCAAGCCCAGACATCCGGCCCCTGACAGCATCACTTCCATCCACTGCTCCGTTTCCCACCTAACTTTCACCAAACTTTGTTCCGGTTCCCACGTACACTTCCGCATACCACCACCGCTTTTCGCAAACACCACCATTGCTTACCCGCTATCAACTCCATCAATTTTGACATGTTTTGTTTTGAGAATTTGAGTTGTGATTCCCGTGTCCTATTGTGTTTAGGCTATATAGGTACGGTTCGACATCAACATCACCACTGATCATCTTCTCCACGGACTCGTCATCGACAACAACCGTTCAACAATTTTGACACCTTCCACCGTAAGCAAGGATGGTAACCTCAACGACATCTTTGTCTACTTCTTACCATTATATTGATAACCACCATAGCCCAATTCTGCGTATCTTGCCTATCGAGACTAGCCTTTGAGTATTGCCGGCAAAGTGCCTTGTGCATATTAGTGGTGATACTTCCTATAGCATATATACCATATTATCTTTGGTACATATCTTGGTATCATCTCTTGTGTCACAAGGTTGTCATAGCATATACACAATTGCTATCTTGGTTCATGAAGTTTTGCATGAGAAAGAGCTCAAAAGCAAAAGAGCCAAACAAGCTTTTAAGCAAAAGGGAAAGATAAGCAAAGAGCTTATAAGGAAGAACCATAGCATCATACTACATTAAGATTTTCATACTCGATCATCTTGGGTCATACCATCAGAATACCAATACATTTAGCATACTTGGTATAGAAGTTGTTGCATTTTTGCTTAGTAGGTTGTGCACAAGTTTCGTATCCGCCTATTGTGCAATCGTGCTAGCGTCTTTCTAGAATTGTGCAACAAGAGCATTTTCATGGAGTTCCACATTTTGGCTCATTCATTGGTTGCACGACCCCATTTATCTATCCTTGTGTGTGTTTCTGTATACCATATCTTGCTATTGGTCTACTTGTTGCGTTTGCAACTTTGCGAATATTTTCCAACATTTTTGAAGCTCACTAACAATTGCATCAAATTTTGTGCCACCATCCTAACAGAGCTCCACCATAAGCTTTTACTTGTGTAGGTGTGAGAACCGACAAGAATTGGTACCAATTTTGCTATTTCCTTGTTACATATTTGAGTGATCACTGATCCATCTTCAACATCGGTCAAGGTACATTTGGTATAAGTTCTTCTCTTTATCCGACTCACATATTTTCTCTGAATGATGGGCAGGCCAAGTTGTTCTACCAACCCACTCTTCATCGAGCAAGAAGACAACATGTCATCCTACGTCACGAAGAGCCACCTCTTCGGTGCCCAACGAGCTTTGCATCAACAACAACAAGCAATGAGCGACCACATCGACAATCTCGCCACCGACTTGTGACTCTCCGAGCAATGAACAAGAGACTACTTCGACAACAAGCTCGATGCACACAAACAAGAGAATGATGCAAGAATGGACGAGATTCGTGCCTTTTTGGGAAACCACTCTTCTTCCACTTCGTCCTACTTAAGACGGAGCTGCTCGAGTGGACACTCCGACGACACCATCTCCGGATCAAGTACACCGACATCGAACACTCTACGTCGAGCCATGCGCCAAGACCGTTAAGCTAACCGCAATCCTCTTCACGGAACCGATTTTCAAGACCAACCTCTAGCGCAAGAACATCGACACCGTCAAAATCAAGCTACCTTTGCGCAAGCACAAGAAAGGTAACGCCAACAGCAACAAGAAGAGGAAGAGCGAGCGCGACAACACCAAGACGCAAAAGATGCTGAGGCACAATGTCAAGAACAACAACGACGTGAAGCTCAAGCACTTGAAGCGCAACGTGCCCTCTAAGAATTAAGTCGAGCCGTGGCCACGCGCAACCGGCATACTCGTGAGCAACAAGAAGCGCATCACGAAGAAGTCCAAGAGAGGAACTATCAAGCAAGAATACATCGACAAGTACCACAAGCTCGACAAGAACATCAAGTTCGCCAAGAGCAATATGAGGTTGAAAATCATCCACGTCAAGGGAATCATCATCATCCCCGTCCCCAACACAATGAAGAGCAACGCTACGGCAAGCTCAAGTTCATTATGCCCAAGTTCACCAAAAGCAATGATCCCGAAGAGTACCTTTCATGGGCATTGAAGGTCGACAAGATCTTCCGTTTGCACAACTATGAGGAAGACAAGAAGATCACCATGGCAACCCTTGAATTCCAAGACTATGTACTCATATGGTGGGAACAAGTCCTTGAATGCCGAGAAGTAAGAGGTGAACCACCAATCACCTCATGGGATCAAATGAAGGATGTCATGCGAGCATGCTTTGTGCCAAAATACTACAACCGTGACCTCTTCAAGAAACTCCAACTCCTGAAGCAAGGAATGAAGAGCGTTGAGGAATACTACATGGAAATGGAGATTGCAACGATAAGAGCCAATGTTACGGAAGTCGATGAGCGAACTATGGCCCGTTTATTGAATGGACTCAATCATCCTATCAAGAAGATTGCCGACTTCCAACCCTACTCCAACCTCATCGAGCTAGTTCATCAAGCTACAAAAGCGGAAAGTCAAGTGCAAGATGACTTCAAGTATGCCAAGTACTCTTCCAAGAGCTATGGCTTCTCCAACAACCAAGCTTCAACAACTACAACGAATCCTACCTCAATCAAGCCTTCTACAAGCAACGATGACAAGTCGAGTTACAACAAAACTTTGTCAACTTCAAGTCGTCTTCCTACTACAAGCAACTTCAAGCAAAAAGCTTCATCATCATCTACTCCTTTCCAACCGATGAGACCATCAAGACAAGTTCAATCAAGTGCTTCACTTGCGGCGGCCGAAGCCACAAGTCCTTTAAGTGTACCAACAAGCGCACCATGATCCTCAACGACGACGGAACATATGAATCCATGAGTGAAGAGGAGATGGAAGCCCTTGAGCAAGTGGCCATGCACCGGTGCATGAATGAAGATGAAGATGATCAAGTCTTTTGTGATGTCGAGCCCCGCTCTCGTTGTCTCCAAGGTTTTGACTCTTAATCATCATCAAGATGAGGACCAAAGATGCCATATCTTCCACACCAAGGCCAGCATCAATGGAAGGTCCGTGAAGGTCATCATCGATGGAGGGAGTTGCCATAAATTGACGAGTGAAGAGCTATGTTCCAAGCTTCAATTGGTCAAGATGAAGCACCCACACCCCTACAAGGTCCAATGTTTAAGTGACTCTGGCACAGTTGAGCATATGGTGCAAGTTCCTTCAAGATAGGAGCATGTGAAGACACTTTGGAGTGTGCTGTCTTCCCGATGTCCGTTTGCCATCTCCTTCTTGGGCTTCCATGGCAATTTGACTGAGGCGTCATCCCCAACGGGCGTACCAATCACGATAGCTTCAAGATGAAAGGAAATGAGTACGTGCTACGGCCTATGTCTCCAAGTCAAGTAATCGCCGACAAGCAAGCCACCCATTGTGGAGAAAATAGTGAGAGAGCGAACCACCACAAAGAGAGTGAGCGCCACAAGCCAAAATTGAGTGCCTCCACGATGAGCGACAAGAAAAACTTAGTTCTATTTGCCACCAAAAGTGAGATGAGAGAAGTGTGTGAGAACCCATCAAGTGTTATGCACTATGTCCTTTTATGCAAGGACGAGGCACCAAAAACTAACACCTCTCACAATCTACCTTTAGTCTTGTCTTCTCTTTGCAGGAATTCCAAGACATTTTCCCCGATGAGTTACCCCCGGGAGTACCACTTCTATGAGGCATCGAGCACCACATCGACCTCATACCCGGAGCCCCCCTTCCTAACAAGGCACCCTACCGTGTAAACCCCGAGGAAACCAAGGAGATTCAATGACAAGTACAACAACTCATTGATAATGGCCATGTGCGCGAAAGCTTGAGCCCATGTGCCATACCGACAATCCTTGTTCCTAAGAAAGATGGTCTTATCGCATGTGTTCCGATTGCCGTCCCATCAATTCTATCACCGTTAGATATCATTACCCCCATTCCACGCTTAGATGTTATGCTAGATGAACTTGGATGAGCCACAATTTTCTCTAAGATTGATCTTCATAGTGGCTACTATCAAATATGCATCCAAGAAGGTGATGAATGGAAAACCACATTTAAGACCAAACTTGGCTTATATGAATGGCTCGTTATGCCAATGGATTTATTCGAAGCACCCCGTTCTTTCATGTGAGTCATTGATACGTCTCCAACGTATCTATAATTTTTTATTGTTCCATGCTATTATATTATCCATCTTGGATGTTTTATATGCATTTATATGCTATTCTATATGATTTTTGGGACTAACCTATTAACCTAGAGGCTAGTGCCAGTTTTTGTTTTTTCCTAGTTTTTGAGTTTTACAGAAAAGGAATATCAAACGGGGTCCAAACAAGCTGAAAATTCCCGATGATTTTTTATGGACCAGAAGAAGCCCTCGAAGCAAAAGAGTTGGGCCAGAAGAGTCCCGAGTCATCCATGAGGGTGGAGGGCGCTCCCTACCCCCTGGGCATGCGCCCCTACCTCGTGGCTGACTCGGAGACCCCCCTACGTGAAACCATGCCAGAAATTCCTATAAATACATAAACCCCCAAAAAGAATCCAAGATCGGGAGTTCCGCCACCGCAATCCTCTGTAGCCACCAAAAACAAATTGGAGCCCTATTCTGGCACCCTGCTGGAGGGGTAATCATCACCGGTGGCCATCTTCATCATCTCAGCACTCTCCAGGACGATTAGGGAGTAGTTCACCGTCGGGGATGAGGGTATGTACCAGTAGCTATGTGTTTGATCTCTCTCTCTCTCTCTCTTGTGTTCTTGATTTGGCACGATCTTGATATACCGCGAGCTTTGCTATTATAGTTGGATCATATGATATTTCTCCCCCTCTACTTTCTTGTAATGGATTGAGTTTTCCCTTTGAAGTTATCTTATCGGATTTAGTCTTTAAGGATTTGAGAACACTTGATGTATGTCTTGCGTGGGATACCCGTGGTGACAATGGGGTATTCTATTGATCCACTTGATGTATGTTTTGGTGATCAACTTGCGGGTTCCGTGACCTTGTGAACTTATGCATAGGGGTTGGCACACGTTTTCGTCTTGACTCTCCGGTAGAAACTTTGGGGCACTCTTTGAAGTACTTTGTGTTGGTTTGAATAGATGAATCTGAGATTGTGTGATGCATGTCGCATAATCATACCCGCAGATACTTGAGGTAACATTGAAGTATCTAGGTGACATTAGGGTTTTGGTTGATGTGTGTCTTAAGGTGTTATTTTACTACGAACTCTAGGGCCGTTTGTGACACTTATAGGAATATCCCAATAGATTGATCGGAAAGAATAACTTTGAGGTGGTTTCGTACCCTACAATAATCTCTTCATTTGTTCTCCGCTATTAGTGACTTTGGAGTGACTCTTTGTTGCACGTTGAGGGATTGTTATATGATCCAATTATGTTATTATTGTTGGGAGAACTTGCACTAGTGAAAGTATGAATCCCAGGCCTTGTTTCGAAGCATTGCAATACCGTTTTCGCTTACTTTTACCACTTCGTACCTTGCTGTTTTTATATTTTCAGATTACAAAAACCTATATCTGCCATCCATATTGCACTTGTATCACCATTTCTTCGCCGAACTAGTGCACCTATACAATTTACCATTGTATTGGGTGTGTTGGGGACACAAGATACTCTTTGTTATTTGGTTGCAGGGTTGTTTGAGAGAGACCATCTTCATCCTACGCCTCCCATGGATTGATAAACCTTTGGTCATCCACTTGAGGGAAACTTGCTACTGTCCTACAAACCTCTGCACTTGGAGGCCAAACAACGTCTACAAGAAGAAGGTTGCGTAGTATACATCAAGCTCTTTTCTGGCGCCGTTGCCGGGGAGGTTAGTGCTTGAAGGTATACCTTTAGATATCGCAATTGAATATTTTAGTTTCTTGTTCTATCATTAGTTTAGTTTATAAAGGAAACTAGAAAAAATAGAATTGAGGTTGCCTCTTATGCTTCATCTTTTTAATGCTTTTGTGAAAATAAGGATTTTGATAATTATGCCAAAGTGTTAGAAGAAGAATGCAATAAAATGTTTGGCACTAAATATTTGAATGATCATGATTGCAATGTTGTTAGTATGAGTTCCTTGAATATCCATGATGCTAATGATATGCAAAGCCACAAGCTTGGGGATGCTATGTTTGATGAATATGATATTTTTAGTCCCTCAAGTTTTGATGAGAAACTATGTTATGATGATAGCATGCCTCCTATTTATGATGATTAGATTGATGAAAGTGGGTTTGGAAGAGTGTAAACTTTAGGAAGTAATCATCCCACTATTTTGGAGGGTGTTGAATCTTATTGTGATAATTATGAAAGTGGATTTGGAGAGGTCATGACTTTATTTAGTAATGATTCCACTATTTCGAAGAGGTTCCAATTGATTATGAGAACAAAGTTGCTATCTATGATGATTATTGTGATGACGTGTATGCTATAAATAATAATGATTACCATGAAACTTGTCATCTTGATTTTAATTTTCAATTGGATTATGCCTCACATGACAGTCATTTTGTTGAGTTTGCTCCCACTACTATTCATGAGAACAAATTTGCTTATGTGGAGAGTAATAATTTTTTTATCCTTATGCATCATGAAAAGAATGACTTATGTGATATTTATATTGTTGAATTCATTCATGATGCTACTGAAAATTATTATGAGGGAGGAATATATGCTTGTAGGAATTGCAATAATATCAAGTTTCCTCTCTATGTGTTGAAAATCTTGAAGTTTTGCTTGTTTTACCTTCCTATGCTAGTTGATTCTTGTTCCCATAAATTGTTTGCTCACAAAATCACTGTGCATAGGAAGTGGGTTAGGCTTAAATGTGTTAGTCATATTCTTCATGATGCTCCCATTATGTTTCGATTCTTATCTTTTACGTGAGCATCATTGAAATCATCATGCCTAGCTAAAAATTCATTAAAGAAAAGCGCTTGTTGGGAGACAACACAATATTTACCCCTACTTTTTTTATGTGTTCACATGATTATTCTACTGTAACAATCATGTTTTATAGCTTTTGTTTCAATAAAGTGCCAAGTAAGACCTTTGGGATGGCTTACGGTAATAGTTGATTTGATCTTGCTGAAAAACCGAAACTTTTGTGCTCACGATTGTTTTTTTCGTAATTCACATAAGAGTGATTTTAAGTTGATTCTTTTTTCATAATATTAATAAACAAATTTCTTAGTACTTCCTAATTTCTCAGGATTTTTGGAGTTACATAAGTACTCGAGAGTTACAGATTACTACAGACTGTTCTGTTTTTGACAGATTCTGTTTTGTTGTGTTGTTTGCTTATTTTGATGAATCTATGAGTAGTATCGGAGGGTATGAACCATTAAGAAGTTGTAATACATTATATACAACGCCAATATGAATTTAGAATGAGTTCACAACAGTATCAAAAGTGGTGATTTATTTTCTTATACTAACGAAGCTCATAAGATTTTCTGTTAAGTTTTGTGTTGCGTAGTTTTCAAGTTTTAGGTAAAGATTTGATCGATTATGGAATATGGAGTGGCAAGAGCCTAAGCTTGGGGATGCCCAAGGCACCCCAAGGTAATATTCAAGGACAACCAAGATCCTAAGCTTGGGGATGCCCCGGATGGCATCCCCTCTTTCGTCTTCGTTCATCGGTAACCTTACTTGGAGCTATATTTTTATTCACCACATGATATGTGTTTTGCTTGGAGCATCATTTTGTTTTATTTTGTTTTGCTTGCTGTTTTAATAATATCCCAAGATATTAAATTATTAAATGTTAGAGAGTCTTCACATGTTACATAATTATTCAACTACTCATTGATCTTCACTTATATCTTTTAGAATACTTTGTCATTTGCTCTAGTGCTGCACTTATATCTTTTTAGAGCACGATGGTAGTTTTATTTTTGAAGAAATTGATGAACTCTCATGCTTCACATATATTATTTTGAGAGTCTTTAGAACAGCATGGTAATTTGCTTGGGTTATAAATTTAGTCCTAATATGATAGGCATCCAAGAGGGATATAATAAAAACTTTCATATAAAGTGCATTGAATACTATGAGAAGTTTGATTCTTTATGATTGTTTTCAGATATGAAGATGGTGATATTAGAGTCATGCTAGTGGAGTGATTGTGAATTTGAGAAATACTTGTGTTGAGGTTTATGAGTCCCGTAGCATGAACGTATGGTGAACCGTTGTGTAACAGATTTGAAGCATGAAGTATTTCTTTGATTGTTATCCTTTGTGTGGAGGTCGGGATCGTGTGATGGTTAACTCCTACCAACCCTTCCCCTAGGAGCATGCGCGTAGTGCTTGGTTTTGATGGCTTATAGATTTTTGCAATAAGTATGTGAGTTCTTTTTGACTAATGTTGAGTCCATGGATTATACGCATTCTCACCCTTCCACCATTGCTAGCCTCTCTTGTATCGCACAACTTTCGCTGGTACCATACACCCACCATATACCTTACTCAAAACAGCCACCATGCCTACATATTATGGCATTTCCATAGCCATTATGAGATATATTGCCATGCAACTGTCCACCATTCCATTTATTATGACACGCTTCATCATTGTCATATTGCTTTGCATGATCATGTAGTTGACATCGTATTTGTGGCAAAGCCACCTTTCATAATTCTTTCATACATGTCACTCTTGATTCATTGCACATCCTAGTACACCTCCAGAGGCATTCATATAGAGTCATATTTTGTTCTAAGTATCGATTTGTAATTCTTGAGTTGTAAGTAAATAAAAGTGTGATGATCTTCATTATTAGAGCATTGTCCCAGTGAGGAAAGGATGATGGAGACTATGATTCCCCGACAAGTCGGGATGAGACTCCGAACAAAAAATATAAAAAATATAAAAAGAGGCCAAAAAGAGGGAGAGAGAGAAGGCCAAAAAAACAAAAAAAAAATGAGAGAAAAAGAGAGAAAGGGCAATGCTACTATCCTTTTACCACACTTGTGCTTCAAAGTAGCACCATGGTCTTCATGATAGAGAGTCTCCTATTTTTTCACTATCATATACTAGTGGGAATTTTTCATTATAGAACTTGGCTTGTGTATTCCAATGATGGGCTTCCTCAATTTGCCCTAGGTCTTCGTGAGCAAGCGAGTTGGATGCACACCCACTTAGTTTCTTTTTGAGCTTCCATAAACTTATAGCTCTAGTGCATCCGTTGCATGGCAATCCCTACTCACTCACATTGATATCTATTGATGGGCATCTCCATAGCCCATTGATAAGCCTAGTTGATGTGAGACTATCTCCCTCTTTTTGTCTTCTCCAACACCACCATTCTATTCCACCTATAGTGCTATGTCCATGGCTCACACTCTTTTTTTTGAAAAGGAGGCGAACCCCCGGCCTCTGCATATCTTGATGCACACAACCATTTATTGAAAAAAAGGTTCCAAAAGGTTCCAACAAGTAGTCTCAAAACGAAACAAAAAGTCTTAGAAAATAAAAAAGCCACAACCGGCTAAAAATAAAAGCCACAACCGGCGAAAGTAGGATTAGGAGACTAAACGCTTATCCCATTATTGGACCGCCATCCAAACCGGTTGTATGTATCCCGTGCAACCATCTCCCATCGGCTGCACCCAATATCCATATGCGCCCTGTGGTCCGCATGGCTGAGTGCTATGTCTTGAGCTTGCGTTGGTTTTCCTTGAAGAGGAAAGGGTGATGCAGCAATAGTAGCGTAAGTATTTCCCTCAGTTTTTGAGAACCAAGGTATCAATCAGTAGGAGGCTCCTCAGAAGTCCCACGCACCTACACAAACAAACAAGAACTCGCAACCAACGCAATAAAGGGGTTGTCAATCCCTTCAAGGCCACTTGCGAAAGTGAGATCTGATAGAGATAATATGATAAGATAAATATATTTTTGGTATTTTATAATATAGATTGGAAAAGTAAAGATGCAAATAAAAGTAGATTGAAAGCTTAAATGATAAGAGATAGACCCGGGGGCCATAGGTTTCACTAGTGGCTTCTATCAAGATAGCATAAGTACTACAGTGGGTGAACAAATTACTGTCGAGCAATTGATAGAAAAGCGAATAATTATGAGATTATCTAGGCATGATCATGTATATAGGCATCACGTCTGTGACAAGTAGACCGACTCCTGCCTGCATCTACTACTATTACTCCACACATCGGCCGCTATCCAGCATGCATCTAGAGTATTAAGTTCATAAAGAACAGAGTAACGCATTAAGAAAGATGACATGATGTAGATGGTAAACTCATGCAATATGATATAAACCTCATGTTTTTATCCTCGATGGTAACAATACAATACGTGCCTTGCTACCCCTGCTGTCACTGGGAAAGGACAACGCAAGATTGAACCCAAAGCTAAGCACTTATCCCATTGCAAGAAAGATCAATCTAGTAGGCCAAACCAAACTGATAATTCGAACAGACTTGCAAAGATAACTTAATCACGCATAAAAGAATTCAAAGGAGATTCAGATATTTCTCATAGATAAACTTGATCATAAACCCACAATTCATCGGATCTCGACAAACACACCGCAAAAAGAGTTACATCGAATAGATCTCCAAGAAGATCAAGGAGAACTTTGTATTGAGATTCAAAGAGAGAGAAGAAGCCATCTAGCTAATAACTATGGACCCGAAGGTCTGTGGTAAGATACTCACAACTCATCGAAGAGGCCTTGGAGATGATGTAGAGGCCCTCCATGGTCGATTCCCCCTCCAGCAGAACGCCGGCGAAGGCTCCAAGATGGGATCTCGCGGATATAGAAGGTTACGGCGGTGGAAATAGTTTTTCGTGGTCGCTTCTGATGTTTTCGGGGTACATGGGTATATATAGGAGGAAGAAGTAGGCCAGTGGATGCTCGAGGGGCCCACGAGGGTGGGGGACGCGCCCAGCCCTAGGGGCCGCGCCGAGCACCCTCGTGGATGCCTCCTTTGTTTGTTGACTTCCACTCCAAGTACTCTGGATCACGTTTGTTCCAGAAAGATCGCTCCCGAAGGTTTCATTCCATTTGGACTCCGTTTGATATTCCTTTTCTTCGAAACACTAAAATAGTCGAAAAAACAGCAATTCGGGCTGGGCCTCCGGTTAGTAGGTTAGTCCCAAAAATGATATAAAAGTGTAAAGTAAAGCCCATAAACATCCAAAACGGGTAATATAATAGCATGGAACAATCAAAAATTATAGATACGTTGGAGACGTATCACTGAGTAACGACCACGTATGGATCCAAGTAGACACTCTGAAGATGACCTGCAAAAAGTTGGTGATGGTTTGTCTGTTAAAGGCAACGTCATTTTGACAATTCCATAATGCCCAAAGTAATGCACATGCTCCCACTCGGATATGTGCCGCAGTCTTTGGCGCCACCCCAGCCAACCAGCTGTCAAACATATGTGATATCGTGAGAGGCGGAATGATGTTAAACGTAACTTGAATAGTTCTCCAAAGTAATTTAGCAAGCGGACATGTGATAAATAGATGCTCTATTGTTTCATCCTCATCACAAAAGCAACATCTTTTACTTTCTTCCAACTTACGCTTAGTAAAGTTATCTTTAGTTAGAATTACACCCTTATGCACAAACCACGTAAACACTTTTATTTTCAAAGGCACCTTAACTTTCCAAATATGAACCGTCCTCGGGATAGTCCCAGTATTAATCAAATCCGTGTACATGGATTTAACCGATAAAACTCCTGACCTGGAGAGCTTCCATTGCAGAGTGTCTAGTACATCCGAAAGGTTAACCTCCATTAACCTACGCACAAGACGTAGCCATCTATCCACCGCTCACCTATAACTGAACACCGAAACTGCATGTTAAGAGGAATGGATCCCAACACTATAGCAACGGAGACCTCTTTCCGTTGTGCAATGTTGTAAAGGGATGGATACTGCAAGGCCAGCGGGGATTCTCCTAACCAGTATCCTCCCAAAATCTAGTATCCCGTCCATTCCCAGCAATGAATTTAGTCCTGTTGAAGAAGGTGACCTTCGTCCTCATAACCCCTTTCCAGAATGGGGAATCATACGGTTGTGCCGTAACTTGGGCTAGCGTTTTGGCATATAGATATTTATTGCGCAGCAGCTGAACCCAAACCCCTTCTCTTTTTACTGATAAATGGTACAACCATTTGCTGAGTAAGCACATGTTTTTCACCTCCAATTTTTCAATACCCAAGCCTCCCTAGTCCTTTTCTCTACAAACTACGTCCCATTTTGCCAACCAATATTTAGTTTTGTTTTCATCAATTTGCCAAAAAAATCTAGATTGATAAAAATCCAATATTTTCCGTACCCCAAGCGGGACTTCAAAGAATGAAAGGAGGAACATTGGCATACTTGTGAGTACAGAATTAATAAGAACCAATCTTCCTCCATAATACAAGAGTTTGCCCATCTAGCAACTCCACTTCTTTTCAAACCGATTCTCAATACATTTCCATTCTTTATTAGTGAACTTGCGGTGATGAATTGGAATCCCTAAATACGTAAAGGGTAACGAACCCAATTCACACCTGAACAACTGCTTGCAAGTTTCTTGTTCTTCTTTGGCGCGTCCAAAGCAGAACAAGTCACTCTTATTAAAATTAATCTTCAATCCTGACAATTGTTCGAAAAGGCACAACACTAACTTCATGTTTCTTGCCTTAACAAGGTCATGTTCCATGAAAATAATGGTGTCATCGACATATTGAAGAATGGAAACCCCACCATCAACCAAATGTGGGATAAGACCACCTACTTGGTCGTCTTGTTTTCCTCTATTAACAAGAACAACCAACATGTCAACGACGACATTAAAGAGGATAGGAGACATAGGATCTCCCTGTCTCAATCCTTTTAGCATCTGGAAATACTGACCAATATCGTCATTTACCTTGATTCCGACGCTACCTCCTTGTACAAAGGATTCAACCTGCTTCGTCCAGGTCTGATCGAATCCTTTCATATGCAAGGCCTGCTGTAAAAATGGCCATTGCACTTTATCGTATGCCTTTTCAAAATCCACTTTGAAGACCACTCCATCGAGCTTCTTCGAGTGAATTTCGTGCAAGGTCTCATGTAGAACGACCACTCCCTCGAGAATGTGTCGTCCTGGCATGAAGGCAGTCTGGGTTGGCTGCACCACAGAATGGGCAATCTGAGTTAGATGGTTCGTGCCAACCTTTGTGAAAATCTTGAAGCTCACATTGAGCAAACATATCGGCCTGAATTGCTCAATGCGAATTGCTTCCACCTTCTTTGGTAACAATGTGATGGTGCCAAAGTTTAGTTTAAAAAGCTGAAGGTGGCCATTAAACAGATCATGGAACATAGGCATCAAGTAACCTTTAATAATACCCCAACATTTCTTATGGAACTCAGCTGGGAAGACATCCGGACCAGGTGTTTTGTTATTTTCCATTTGCAATATCGCTTCAAACACCTCCTTCTTAGAGAAAGGTGCAGTGAGCACTTCGTTCTCATCATCCCTCAGTTGAGGAATGTCGTCCACCATGCTCTCATCGAGGGCGACATAATTCTCAGCCGGGGCCCCAAACAGATTTTTATAATAGTTGGAAATATACATTTTTAGATTTTCATGGCCTACAATCGTACCCTCATCTTGTTCAAGTTGAATGATTCTCTTTTTCTTATGTTTCCCATTGGCAATCATATGGAAAAATTATGTGTTATTATCCTCTTGAACAACCTGGCGCACTTTCGCTCTAAGTGCCCATTTCAATTCCTCTTCTCTAAGAAGCTTTGCCAGACTAACCTCAGCTTCTCTTTTATTCACTCGCTCATCCATGTCCAGCGAAAGTGCTCTCAGCTTTTATGTCAAGATCATTAATAATCTTTAACAATCTTTCTTTCTCTTTCCTATAAATGCCACTATTGTTCTTACCCCAGCCTCTCAAGAGATGTCTAAGATGTCTAATCTTATACTGCCATCGATCAATATTGAACTCTCCCCTTTATTCCGCTGCCCGTACCTTGTGATCAACTCAAGGAAATCCTCTCTCTCAAACCACGCAGTTTCAAAAGAGAAAAAAAATTTCTTGTTTCCTTGGTGAACCACCTCACCGGGGTCCACAAGAAGGTGTTTATGATCAGATATTCCCCTCTGTAACGCCTGCATCGTCACTAAAGGAAATTTTTGTTCCCACTATATACTCGTAAGAACCCTATCAAGTTTTTCATACGTCGGATTTGGAAGGGTATTTTCCCAAGTAAATTGCCTCCCCGTGAGTTCAATCTCTCACAGGTCCAGGCTTTCAATAATCGCATTGAACATAAAGGACCATCTGCCATCAAAATTTTCATTATTTTTCTCTTCTCTTCTTCTAATGTTGAAGTCACCACCAACCAGAATTGGTAGAGTGTTGTCCCCACAAATCCTAACTAGATCTACAAGGAAGTCAGGTTTGAGCTCAGGCTATGCCGCCCCGTACAAAGCCACTAGAGCCCACCTGAACCCGTCAGCTTTCGATCGCCCCAGAATACATCTAGCACCTCAAGAGACTCATAGTTGACCCCGAGGAGGATCTCGCCAGATCTTCTCCGAGGTGGCAAACAATGCCAATCAAAATCAAGACCACCCGAAATCATCCCAAGAAATTGCGAGGTAAAATTATCACGACCAATCTCAAGCAACACAACAAAGTCAAGTTTGTATTCCCGAGAGGCCTCCGCCAAAAACCTACGCTTAGCAAGTCCCTAAGACCTCTGCTATTCGAAAAAACGCCTCTGATGAATGGTCGTGAAATTTCTTCTTGAACTTAAGCCTAGCACTTGGACGCACCGCAGAAAGGCCATATACCTTTTTTGTCATTTGCATCTAGGTGCCTCTGGCAAGATCTCACAGTCCGCATGACTGGAGTCCTCACGGAGACCTACACTTGATGGCAGAGTGGTCGCATGCCCCTCCACTTCCAAGGTCTCCTCATGCAGAAGGTTCGCAGGAACTAGATCCTCGCATAAACCCTCCAACTCGCACATTCCCAACTCATTAATCTCACTTTCTTTCATTGGTTTGACAGCCGCTATATTTTTAAGCATAACCATTGCTCTATCCGTCTCTAAATCAAGAAGCTCATTGATAGAAGTAGCTACTTCACGATCGTTAACACCCAGAGAAATGCCCAATTTATCCGCCCTATGCATAATATCATGCTCAGAAAAATGCAAAACTGAAATATTGGTATTTAAAGACAGACCTGTAGAAGACTCAATGTCTCAGATCCTGGCCATCTGCATGGCGCGCCCGAGATGAAAATCATCTGCATCCGGATGCTCCTGAATGCGCCGGCTGGACCTCCTCCCTCCAGAGGTCGGATCTGGGATGCCTCCAAAGGCCACCACCTCTGGGATGGAGTAGTCCGTCACCCGTCCAACAGATGAGGATGTGAGATGTGACACCGGAGCGCCTGCCTCCGGTACCGGCATCTGAACCACGCCCTCAGAAGTCGCCTCCATAGTCGTCACCTCCTGCGACAACTATGGACAAGTCGTGTCCTCCTATGGAGTCGGAGTAGAAGAGGCCCCAGACCCCTCCATCACAACTTCCGCCTCCTGCGGTCGTTGTGGTGAAGGAGTAGCACGCCGAGGTGCCGTGACCGGAGGCGTCGCCACAGCGATGGATGGATCCACCAAGTCAGCAAAAGAACGAAGGAGTATGGCCGCCTGCCTCGAGTTCCTCCCCCTAGGTGACGTCGGCATCGCCAAAGTAGCACCACCCTCAGAAAAAGTGAAACGGACTGGTGATAACGGAGGTAGTTCTTGCTCAACCGAGTCATCCCTCTCCATCCGATCACCCCATAAGCGCCCAGGTGCCGAGACAACACCAAAAGACCCAAAACGAAGCCCTCCCATGGATGCCGATGTGGGAGCGGGAGTCGTGCTCCTTGGAGTCGTAGGGTAGGGTCATCATCCTCCAGCTCATCGCTCTGAAGCCGAACCAGTGCCACAGCCGCATCAAGCGTACCACGTTGAAGCCCCGCCATGGGCACCGAAGTGAAGGTCTTGCCCACTGGGGCCTCAGACACCTGACCCCGCCCTCCGGAAGCAGAAGACTGGTTAGTAGGCTGATCATGGTCCATGAGATCATCCTGCCTGCCGTCCCCACCATCAGTCCCACCATCTAGACCCGTGCCTTTGTCTGCATCCCGGATCATTGGAACTCCCTCAATCTCAATCCTCAGATCATAACTCAAGCCCTCATAAACCCATCCTAAGAAGCACAACACCGCATCCACATCCAGAACTCCCACATGCATACGTGCAATGCCATGCCTACGAGTGAAAGGCATATCCACCTCCAAGGTCTTTCCGATAAGAGAGCCAAGGCTCCAAGTCTCAAGGAAATTGTTAGGCGGTTCCGGGGGAAGCACAAAGAATCTGACCCAGATGTGAACAAGCAGAACTCCTATCGGATCGTTTCGCTTCCACTCATCAAACTCAAGAATACAAGCACTTCCTGGCACCTTACACATGCCAAACTCGTTAATCTTGTCCAGATCAAACTTGGTAGGATTGTCAACCTTAAACGTCATCTCATCAGTCCGAACGAGAGCCCACTGAAAGGAATTAGAGACCAATCCCTTAAGTTGCAGAATAATTTGGTCCTCAGAAAGAGTGCCCTTAGTCACACGAATAATGTCGGTTCTGGCATTCTCCAGACGTGGTCTGCAAGACCTCATCATGGGCGTCTTAAAGAACATAAGTTTTTCATCACATACACCATAGAAGTTCACCACCGGCTTAGGAGCTGAAAGAAGTGGGCATTCCTCCTCATGTTTCGGTCTCAGGCATATATCACACAACTCTGTTGTACATCCAACCGCATAGTGACCGGGCTCTCCACAATGATAACAATAGATCTTATCCCTCTTGCATGACCTTTTCTCGCCTTATCTGTTTCACCTTTGTCAGCAGCACCCTCCACCGGCATCGACGCTACCGGTAAAACCGCGTTCTCTAGATCCCGAACCACCGCAGCCGCCTTCGCGGGGAGCCGCTTATCCACTGCTATGTCAGCCACCGAAGTAGCAGCGGTGTCCTCCACCGACAATGTAGCCAAGTCAGTGGCCGGCGGTGGTTCACACCGTGGTGGTGGGTCGCGGTGCGGGACACGACCACCATTCCAACCAAATTTGCCCATGCCACCGCGTCCTCCTCTGAAAAAGCCTCGACGGTGAGGCACATACTGCTGAGGACCCGCCGGCCCTTGGACAAAGCCCCCGGACGGGGCGCGAAAAGCACGGCCGCCGGCGTCGCCACGACCGGCACCAGACGGAGCTCCATGGCTATCACCATGATAACCACCGCCGCCTGCCACTCCACGACCATCGCCGGCCGCAGAGCTGCCAACAAAACCATCATGGCGCGGAGGCCCTCCATAGCTGCTTCCTCTATAAGCCGTGCCTCCACCACCTCCAGCAACGCGGCCGAATCCTTCTCCACCATCACGCCCCGCAAAACCTCCATGCCCAGCACTCTCACCATTGTGCCCCGCCCCAACAGCACCGCCGCGCCTGCCATTAGCGGTGCTAGACCGGCCCGCTCTCGGTCCTGTCGCACCTGCATCCGCTGCCCGTGCTGGTGCCTGATCCATCCCCCTCCCCGCCATGAGTACAGCCGCAAAGGAAGGCCTGTCAATCGGCGCCGCATTCGCTTGAACCCGCAGCACCCGTCTGACCCCGCAAGATCGAAAACCAGGTCGCGCCATCATCGGCCGAACCCTGGTCATGCCCATGTTGGGTTGGGACGCCACCATCAGCTCGTGTAGCCCATCCTCAACCGGCTGAGCCGCAAGCTCAGAAAAAACTGGCTAGGCCGCATAGCCTGAGCCCACTTGTCCCTCTCCCGAAACCGTCCCATTATGGCCCAAAAGAAAATTCAAACGCTCCAACCTTGCCTCCCGGATCGAGATCCGCCTCTCCTTCATCTACGGTGGCATCGCCAGCCGCCGCACCTTCTGTCATCGTCGTTGAACCAGCATCCATGCTCCCGGGTTTAGAAAATCACCAAGAGTTAACGCCGGGTAACCTTACCTTGGGGATCGGCCCCTACCAAGGCCGAGTCGAAGTGCGCCGAAGTACCAGTCGCCGGATCACCTCCTTGTGATCCGTCGCGTCAAGGCTGTCTCTCGCCGGATCGGTGGCCAGAACCAACGTCTTGAACACCAACTTAAGATCATCTTCGTTGTAACCCTGGTTTAAAAGCTCACATATCAATGTCGATCACGATCCCTCCGACTACGGCGAGCTTGGCGCAACCGACGTGAACGGAGTCGCCGGCGGCCCAGCCTCCTCCTCGTCGTCTCCCCCCTAATCGCCCTCGTCAGCCAACGCCCAGAACCGGCCTCCCACATGCCGATCTAGCGGCAGGCGGGTTGCCGCCGGCATCCCCAGCGAGCGCCTATAGAGACGCCAGAGCTAAGCCTTTTTTCGGTTCAGATGTCTTGAAAGACTTACTGGCTGCTAGGGCTATTGCGTGAAAGTTGAAAATGTTTGAGAATACTAAAGTATGAAACAATTGCTTGGCTAAAACCGGGGTTGTGCATGATTTCAATATTTTGTGTGATGAAGATGGAGCATAGCCAAACTATATGATTTTGTAGGGATACGCTTTCTTCGGCCATTTATTTTGAGAAGACATAATTGCCTTATTAGTATGCTTGAAGTATTATTGTTTTTATGTCAATATTAAACTTTGGTTTTGAATCTTATGGATCTGAATATTCTTGCCAGAATAAAGAGAATTGCATGGATAAATATGTTAGGTAGCATTCCACATCAAAAATTCTGTTTTCATTATTTACCTACTCGAGGACGAGCAGGAATTAAGCTTGGGGATGCTTGATACATCTCCAATGTACCTATAATTTTTGATTGTTCCGTGCTATTATATTATCCATCTTGGATGTTTTATATGCCTTTATATGCTATTTTATATGATTTTTGGGACTAACCTATTAACCTAGAGGCCAGTGCCAGTTGCTGTTTTTCCTTGTTTTTGAGTTTTACAAAAAAGGAATATCAAACGGGGTCCAAACAAGCTGAAAATTCCCGATGATTTTTTATGGACCAGAAGAAGCCCTCGAAGCAAAAGAGTTGGGCCAGAAGAGTCCCAAGTCATCCACGAGGGTGGAGGGCATACCCTACCCCCCTGGGCACGGCCCCCTACCGCATGGCTGACTCGGAGACCCCCCTGACGTGAAACCGACGCCAAAAATTCCTATAAATATAGAAACCCCTGAAAAGAAACCAAGATCAGGAGTTCCGCCACCGCAAGCCTCAATAGCCACCAAAAACCAATCGGGACCCTGTTCTGGCACCCTGCCGGAGGGGGGGAATCATCACCGATGGCCATCTTCATCATCCCAACGCTCTCCATGACGAGGAGGGAGTAGTTCACCCAGGGGGCCGAGGGTATGTACCAGTAGCTATGTGTTTGATCTCTCTCTCTCTCTCTTGTGTTCTTGATTTGGCACGATCTTGATGTACCACAAGCTTTGCTATTATAGTTGGATCGTATGATGTTTCTCCCCCTCTACTTTCTCGTAATGGATTGAGTTTTCCCTTTGAAGTTATCTTATCAGATTGAGTCTAAGGATTTGAGAACACTTGATGTATGTCTTGCGTGGGATACCCGTGGTGACAATGGGGTATTCTACTGATTCACTTGATGTATGTTTTGGTTATCAACTTGCGGGTTCCATGACCTTGTGAACTTATGCATAGGGGTTGGCACACGTTTTCGTTTTGACTCTCCGGTAGAAACTTTGGGGAACTCTTTGAAGTACTTTGTGTTGGTTTGAATAGATGAATCTGAGATTGTGTGATGCATATCGTATAATCATACCCGCGGATACTTGAGGTGACATTGGAGTATCTAGGTGATATTAGGGTTTTGGTTGATGTGTGTCTTAAGGTGTTATTTTACTAGAAACTCTAGGGCTATTTGTGACACTTATAGGAATAGCCCAATAGATTGATCGGAAAGAATAACTTTGAGGTGGTTTCATACCCTACAATAATCTCTTCATTTGTTCTCTGCTATTAGTGACTTTGGAGTGACTCTTTGTTGCACATTGAGGGATTGTTATATGATCCAATTATGTTATTATTGTTGAGAGAACTTGCACTAGTGAAAGTATGAACCCTAGGCCTTGTTTCGAAGCATTGCAATACCATTTTCACTGACTTTTACCACTTGCTACCTTGCCGTTTTTATATTTTCAGATTACAAAAACCTATATCTACTAGCCATATTGCACTTGTTTTCGCCATCTCTTCGCCGAACTAGTGCAGGTATGCAATTTACCATTGTATTGGGTGTGTTGGGAACACAAGAGACTCTTTGTTATTTGGTTGCAGGGTTTTTTGAGAGAGACCATCTTCATCCTACGGCTCCCATGGATTGATAAACCTTTGGTCATCCACTTGAGGGAAATTTGCTACTGTTCTACAAACCTCTGCACTTGGAGGCCTAACAACGTCTTGATGAGGACATTAATACCATTGTTACACTCACAACCCCTACTGATACATATACTGGACCAATTACTAGAGCTCGCGCACGCCAATTAAATTATGAGGTACTTTCGTTTCTTGGTAATAATTCTAATATTCATGAGAATATGATGCTGCCTAAATTGGATACATTTGTTTTGCTTACAAATGAAGGGCCTGGTATGGATAAGAGGGATGAACACTGGAGCAAGACAAGCATGGAGATGATGGCATGCGCAAGGGGAACAAGAACGGAGTTACAAGTGATGATTTGAGGACTTTGAAGCCACCATAATGAGTGCATGAAGCCTTGGACGAAATATACAAGATGCCACTTCATAAATTTCGTCCAGAGGCTATTCTAGGTGTCGCGTCACCTTTTTATTAGGCCAGGCCCATGTAATTTCGAAATACATAAGTATAGGCTATTTTTAGAGTCCGTATGTGTGGGGAAACAAGAGATAGGGTTGGTTTCGGACCCCTCCACCAAGGGCCACGAAATTCGAGTAAATTGCAAAAAACCATCACAATTGGGGACCCTAATTCACAAAACCGCCACCATTCGTTTTTTTCAAAAAGCCACCAACATTGTGGTGACAATTTTCAAAAAACGCTGATCGCTCACATAAGCACTTGCTAATGGTAAAAGTGACAGGTAGGTCCCACCATAAGTGATGATGTGGCAATCAAACTAACAACGTTTGACTGAAGTTTGGTAGTCCATCGAAATATACATGGGGCCTGCATGTCAGTGTGTTATCTCTCCTCCAATAAAAATGACCTTCTCATTATCCTCCCCCGATCCACACTGTGCTAGCCGCCGCCGCCCCAATCCATTATGCCAGCCACCGCCGCCATGCCGGATCGTAGGGAGATGGATGGGCGACCTGGCCGTTCGAGGACCGGATCCCCTTCTCGCGCAGGGAGCGCGTCATCGCGCCAGACCCGATGGTGATGCACATGGCACGGCGCGTCCGGTTTGCCGCCCGGCGATGGATCCAAGGGGCGCTGGCCCCCTGAGCAGCCCCGATGACAGGTCCGACGTGATCTCCCCCTGTGCTGGCCTCCCTCCACTTCGCCACCCGTCACTCGCCGGATCCAGCTCCTCCACTTCGCGACCTCCTCGGCGTCATCGGGTGGCTCCTGGGCATGGCCTCCTTGCGCCAGCTGCGGCCAGCCACCTCGCGCTCCATGCCGCGCTTGCCGCCGGCTACTGAAGGAGCCACGTGCGCGGCTTGGCTCGGCCATGGCCAAACACCTCGCCAGCTGCTGACGGAGCCGCGTGCGCAGCCTGGCTCGGCCACGGCCAGCCAGCTCGTCGGCTGCGGTCATGGTTGTGCCACCACCTCGCGTAGGGTCAAACACCATGAGCCGACGCCGCCTTTGCCCGGACCCCTGGATGAGCAGTTCGAGCTTCGTGGTGGAGACGTCGACTTCGGCACACGGGAGGTGTTCGTATAAATGTTTGAGAAAGAGAGAGGAGCAAACACACTCCTGAGTGGGTCCTACGTATAGTTTAACGTGGAGTCAACCTTTTTAAGGGCGCACCGTCGTTACCCAAGCCACATGGCACCTGACAGTGGGCTCCATCAGTCAGAAATCCACTCAAACGACGCAAATCTCTCTATTAGTGTTTTTTGAAAACTGTCACCACATTGTTGGTGGTTTTTTGAAAAAAACGAATGATGGTGGTTTTATGAATTAGGGTCCCCAATTGTGGTGCTTTTTTGCAATTTACTCCTTCCTCCATATATACAGCCCTTAGGGCACCGTTTAGACTTTGGGTTTTGTTTAGATTAAAGTTCGCCATAGGTGCAGCTTCGCGTACTTCGTTTGTGTTCAACGACCAGACAAAGACGTCACAGAACCCCATCTTGATCAATAAACCTTTCATCTTATATTCGCAATATCTAGATTGCAATCTTAGTTTCTTCCTTGTTCTTCATTTGCTCGCAGGAAATAGACCCTCATGGTCAGGTTGATCGTGCTCCGCCTTGGTCAATAACCTCTCGGAGTTGGTTTAGCGATTGCTAAGGCGCGACGTCCTCGCACGTACGTCATCGGATCATCAAAGTCTACTCCTCCAAAACGATAATCACCATCTCATCGAAAGACAGGACACCTTTGCCTCTATCAAGTGGTATCATATTTCCAGGTTGCTCAGTGAGATTTTACAGTTTTTCGTAATTTAGATCGAGTCTGTTCTTCATACCTACAGTCCATAAAAAACCAAAAAAAAGTTTTAGGGTTAGTTCATCATATCCGAACCAATCCGAGCCTTTGCATAATCTTTTTAGTCTTTTGTATTATTGAATTTACAGATGCATCATTGTGTCTAGTTGCTGTTCTTAATGTCTAGTCCTTTAGAGTTTTGAGTTCTGTTCACAAGTTGTCACGCAGCCGCCACATCACCGTCATCGCCACTGCCATATACCACCATCATCGTCACCGCTACCATATACCAACATTGTCATCACCACTGCCATATACCACCATCATCATCACTGTTGCCATATACCACCATTTTCATCACCCTTGCCATATACCACATATTCACCGCCATCGCGATAATCCGAGTCCACCTCCATCAGAGATTCACCACCAGTCCATGTTCCACCGCTCTACATATATCCGCCACAAGTCCGAGTTTCCACCAGACTCATCTCCGCCACCAGTCCTAGTCCGAGTCCAGTATTTGTTCCTTTGTTTTTGATTTCCAGATCACGTGATACTACAAGTCGTGACCAAGTTGGACTCCCCAACTTTTGTGCCACCCGCAGCAGAAAAATAGTTCCAAACTCAAAAAAAAGAGTGCAAAAAAGAAGAGAGAAAAAAGAGAAAAGAAAATTGAGAGTTTGCGCCTCCCTTGATTACGTGCCGCGCCATGATTTTCTTAGTGTTCTAGACTCGCGTCTCTAGCACGATCTAGCCTAGGACCAGCATAGTACCGTCATTGAGCGTTTATTCAACTTTGCATCTCTGAATTGATTATTGCTGACCCTTTTCGCTACCATATTATAAGCCTTCCCAGCTCCACATACATCTACGTCGTGCGTTTGACTGTCCCTGGTAATCACCCTATCCAAGCTTTGAGAGTTTTTACTACAACGGTTGACGATCACCACCTACTGTTGGGTAAGAACTGGTAAGAATTTGAGATTCGCTTGAAGGATTTGTGCCATACCACCACCACCACTGCTTCCTAGTAGTCTGTAGGATCATATTCTTTTGTGTTTCTATTGCTACTAACCATGGCAGGATCACAAGCCGATGAGACTGATTGGGAGAATATGACAAACAAACAGCTACATGATAAATTTCAGCAAATGATGAGTGGACAGGTGCAAGATGTGCTAAACAGATTTGAAGAGGCCATGGAGAAGATAGATGGCATTGAGAAGACATTCAAAACAAAGCTCGATAACAAGTTTAATGAATTGCTCACGCGTCTTCCACAACCACCGCCGGCTGCACCTGTTGCACCTCTACAACAACAACACCAACATCAACTACAACGCCGCCTTCCAAATCAAGTGGGACGAGCACAACACATTCCCCTTGAGCTTGGTCAAAATTCTGGTGCCGCTGCACCTACTATGAATGCTTCTGCGGCTCCTGCTGCTGCTGGTGCCGAGGAGGAGGATGATTATGTGGGCGATTATGTGGATGAGGTTGATCAAAATCAGAACTACGTGCAACCACCAGCACCAGCACCAGGTCGTCCACATGCAAATAATCGCAATGGTAGGCCTGCACCACCACATCAGGCACGAGATCATGACCATGTTCCTAAACTGAAATTGAATATTCCACCATTTGAGGGTAGATATGTTCCTGATATATATCTTACTTGGGAATTAGAAATTGAACAACGTTTTACATGTTTACAATATCCCAAGGAGAGACGGGTTGCTACTACTGTTTGTGCTTTCACTAGTTTTGCATGTGTATGGTGGTCTGAACATTGTAGATTATATCCTATTCCAGCCACTTGGGCTGCTTTGAAAACTGCTATGCGTACTTGTTGGGTTCCACCATATTGTCAACGTGAATTGCTTCAAAAATTGCAGCGTTTAAGACAAGGAAAAAATTCTGTAGAAGAATATTATCAGGAATTACAAACTGGCATGATTAGATGTGGTATTGTTGAGGAGAATGAAGCTATGCTTGCAAGTTTTATGGGTGGATTAAATAGAGAGATTCAGACCATTCTAGAGTATAACGAGTATACTAATATCACTCGTTTATTCCATCTTGCTTGTAAAGTTGAACGTGAAGTGGAGGATCGATAAGCATTGGCGCGAACTAACTTTTCTGTAGGTCGACCTTCATCATGGACACCACGTGCATCTTCTACTTCCACTGCACCAGCACCTCCATCAGGTGCCACCTCCAGCCATGATATAAGAAAGCAGGAACAACCACCACTATCTACCAAGAGCACACCTGTCGGGCCTGCACAAAGTTCTTCTTCTTCCATGGCATCAACAGGGCACACAAGTGATATTATTTGTCTTCGTTGTAAGGGAAGAGGTCATTATGCGAGAGAATGCAAATCTCGGCGTGTGATGATTGCTACTGAAGATGGTGGGTATGAGTCCGCTAGTGACTATGATGAGGAGACTTTGGTTGTTATTACACGTGAAGAACATGGTGGAGATGATTCTGATCATGAGACACAATACATGGCTCCTGAAGATGCTGACAGGTATGAATGTTTAGTTGCTCAATGTGTTTTGAGTGTGTAGGTCACACAAGCTGAGCAAAATCAGAGGCATAATTTGTTCCATACAAAGGGAGTTGTGAAGGAACATTCTGTGCGCGTCATCATAGATGGAGGGAGCTGCAACAACTTGGCTAGCATGGAGATGGTGTAGAAGCTATCTCTCACCACAAGACCACATCCACATCCTTACTACATCCAATGGTTCAACAAGAGCGGCAAGGTTAAGGTAACACGTACTGTTCGTGTGCATCTTAGTATCTCTACATATGCTGATTATGTTGATTGTGATGTGGTACCCATGCAAGCATGTTCCTTATTATTTGGTCGACCATGGCAATTTGATAAAATTCTATACACCATGGTAGAAACAATCAGTATACTCTTGTTCATAAGGGTAAAAATATATTACTTTGCTTCCTATGACTCCTGATTCCATTTTGAAAGATGATATTAATAGAGGTAATAAAGCAAAACAGGAGAAGAATAAGAGTGAAAATTAGATTGTGGAAAAATAATTTGAGCAACAAATGAAGCCTAATAATAAACCATCTAGTGTTGCTTGTGAAATTAAATTGAAAAGTGCATGTTTATTTGCCACCAAATCTGATATTGATGAGCTAGATTTGAGCAAATCTGTTTGCTATGCTTTTGTGTGCAAAGAGGCATTATTTTCATTCGAGGACGTGCCTTCCTCTTTGTCTCCTGCTGTCACTAACATTTTGCATGAGTTCACTGACGTCTTTCCACAAGACATGCCACCAGGATTACCGCCTATTTGAGGGATTGAGCATCAGATTGACTTAATTCCCGGTGCTTCACTGCCAAACCGTGCGCCATACCGTACCAATCCAGAGGAGACGAAGGAGACTATGCGTCAAGTATAGGAGCTTCTCGACAAAGGTTATATACGTGAATCCCTTAGTCCTTGTGATGTTCCTATTATTCTAGTGCCGAAAAAGGATGGTACATTGCGTATGTGTGTTGATTGTAGAGGCATTAATAATATTACTATTCGTTATCGTCATCCTATTCCTAGGCTAGATGATATGCTTGATGAATTGGGTGGCTCTACAATATTCTCCAAAGTTGATTTGCGTAGTGGCATCAAATTCGTAAGAAATTGGGGGATGAATGGAAAACAACATTTAAAACTAAGTTTGGATTATATGAGTGGTTAGTCATGCCTTTTGGGTTAACTAATGCACCTAGTACTTTCATGAAATTAATGAACGAAGTTTTATGTGCTTTCATTAGACGATTTGTGGTAGTCTATTTTGATGATATACTGATTTATAGCAGATCTTTGGAGGAACATTTGGAACATTTACGTGCTATTTTTATTGCTCTACGTGATGCACGTTTGTTTGGTAACATTGGGATATGCACCTTGTGCACCGACCGAGTATCTTTTCTTGGCTATGTTGTTACTCCACAGGAAATTGAAGTTGATAAAGCCAAGATTGAAGCTATTGAGAGTTGGCCGTAGCCCAAAATGGTCACAGAAGTGAGGAGTTTTCTTGGCCTCGCTGGATTCTATAGGCGTTTTGTGAGAGATTTCAGCACCATTGTTGCACCTCTCAATGAGCTTACAAAGAAACACGTGCCTTTTGTTTAGGGTACCGCACAGGAAGAAGCCTTCACGGTATTGAAAGATAAGTTGACACATGCTCCTTTACTCCAACTTCCTGATTTTAACAAGACTTTTGAGCTTGAATGTGATGCTAGTGGAATTGGATTAGGAGGTGTGTTATTACAAGATGGAAAACCTGTTGCATACTTTTCTGAAAAATTGAGTGGGCCTAGTCTGAATTATTCTACTTATGATAAAGAATTATATGCTCTTGTTCGGACTCTAGAAACATGGCAACATTATTTATGGCCCAAAGAATTTGTTATACATTTTGAGCATGAATCTTTGAAACATATTAGAAGTCAAGCAAACTGAATCATATGTGCATGAAGGGTAAAGAAAATGTTATTGATGATGCTTTGTCTCGTCGCTATACTATGCTTTCACAACTTGAGTTCAAGATATTTGGTCTGGAGACCATCAAAGATCAATATGTGCATGATGCTGATTTTAAAGATGTATTGCAGAATTGTAAAGAGGGGAGAACATGGAACAAGTTCGTCGTTAATGATGGATTTGTGTTTCGTGCTAACAAGCTATGCATTCCAGCTAGCTCTATTCGTCTTTTGTTGTTGCAGGAGGCGCATGGAGGAGGATTAGTGGGACACTTTAGCGTGAAGAAGACGGAGGATATACTTGCTACACATCTCTTTTGGCCAAAAATTAGATGGGATGTTGAGCATTTTGTTGCTCGATGCACTACATGTCAAAAAGCTAAGTCACGACTCAATCCTCATGGTTTATATATGCCTTTGCATGTACCTAGTGTTCCTTGGGAGGATATATCTATGGACTTTGTTTTAGGTTTACCTCGAACAAAGAAGGGGAGGGATAGCATATTTGTTGTCGTGGATAGATTCTCGAAAATGGCACACTTTATACCATGTCATAAAAGCGATAATGCCGTTAATGTTGCTGATTTGTTCTTTCGTGAAATTATTTGCTTGCATGGTGTGACCAATACTATTGTTTCAGATCGTGATACTAAATTTCTTAGCCACTTTTGGAGATGTTTATGAGCTAAGTTGGGGACTAAACTGCTATTTAGTACTACTTGTCACCCCCAAACTGATGGACAAACTGAAGTAGTCAATAGAACATTGTCTACTATGCTTAGGGCTGTTTTGAAGAATAATAAGAAAATGTGGGAAGAATGCTTGCCTCATATTGAATTTGCTTATAATCGTTCATTGCATTCTACTACTAAGATGTGCCATTTTGAAATTGTGTATGGTTTTCTACCGTGTGCACCTATTGTTTTGTTGCCTCTTCCATCTTCGGAGAAGCTTGATTTTGATGCTAAACAATGTGCTGAATTGATCTTAAAAATGCATGAGTTAACTAAGGAAAACATAGAGCGTATGGATGCTAAATATAAACTTGTTGGAGATAAGGGTAGAAAAGATGTTGTCTTTGCACCTGGAGATCTTGTGTGGTTACCTTTGCGTAAGGATAGGTTTCCTAATTTGCGCAAATCAAAGCTAATGCCACGTGCTGATGGTCCTTTTAAGGTGTTAGAGAAAATAAATGATAATGCATATAAACTTGAGCTGCCTGCAGATTTGGGGGTTAGTCCCACTTTTAACATTGCAGATTTGAAGCCTTATTTGGGTGAGGAAGATGAGCTTCCGTCGAGGACGACTTCATTTCAAGAAGGGGAGGACGATGAGGACATCAATACCATTGTTACACCCACAACCCCTACTGCTACATATACTGGACCAATTACTAGAGCTCGCGCATGCCAATTAAATTATCAGGTACTTTCTTTTCTTGGTAATGATTCAAATGTTCATGAGAATATGATGTTGCCTAAATTGGATACATTTGTTTTGATTACAAATGAAGGGCCTGGCATGGATAAGAGGGATGAACATTGGAGCAAGACCAAGCATGGAGATGATGGCATGCGCAAGGGGAACAAGAACAGAGTTACAAGTGATGATTTGAGGACTTTGAAGCCACCATAATGAGTGCATGAAGCCTTGGACGAAATATACAAGATGCAACTTCATAAATTTCGTCCAGAGGCTATTCTAGGTGATGCACCACCTTTTTATTGGGCTAGGCCCATGTAATTTCGAAATACATAAGTATATTCTATTTTTAGAGTCGGTATGTGTGGGGAAACAAGAGATAGGGTTGGATTCAGACCCCTCCACCAAGGGCCTCGAAATTCCCCGCCTATTCCTCCATATATACAGCCCTTAGGGCATCGTTTAGACTTTGGGTTTTGTTTAAATTAAGGTTTGCCATAGCTGCAACTTTGCGTACTTTGTTTGTGTTCAACGACCAAACAAAGACGTCACAGAACCCCATGTTGATCAATAAAGCTTTCATCTTATATTCGCAATATCTAGATTGCAATCTCAAGTTTCTTGCTTGTTCTTCGTTTGCTCGCAAGAAATAGACCCACGTGGTCAGGTTGATCATGCTCCGGCGTGGTCAATAACCTCTTGGATTTGGTTTAGCGATTGCTAAGGCGCGACGTCCTCGCACGTATGTAGTCGGATCATCAAAGTCTACTCCTCCAAAATGATAATCACCATCTCATCGAAAGACGGGACACCTTTGCCTCTATCACGTCTACAAGAAGAAGGTTGCATAGTAGACATCAGTCATGCATTTTGTTCTTCGACCCTATATTGATGTGTTTGTTGTGGTATATGTCGACGACATTCTTGTCTTTAACAAATCCCTCAAAGATCATGTCACCCATCTTAGAACCGTGTTGCAAATCCTTAGGAAAGAGCGCCTTTATGCTAATATGGACAAATGCATTTTTGGTGTTGATAAGCTTGTTTTCTTGGGTTTCGTTGTGTCTTCTAAGGGTGTTCATGTAGATGAATCTAAGATCAATGCTATTAAAACTTGGCCCCAACCAAAGAACTTGCAAAAAGTGCAAAGTTTCCTTGGCCTAGCCAGTTTCTATCATAGATTCATTAAGGACTTTAGCACTATTGCATCTCCTTTACATGCTTTGAGTCAGAAGAATGCACCATTCATTTGGGGACCATCTCAAGACACCGCATTTAATGAGCTTAAGAATTTGCTTACTCATGCTCCCTTGGTTGCATTACCCAACTTTGACAAACCATTTGAAATTCATTGCGATGCTAGTGGTAATGGCATAGGAGGTGTGTTAACGCAGGAGAAGCGCCCCATATCTTACTTTAGTGAAAAACTTTCTAGAGCGCAACTGAATTATTCCATCATGATAAAGAGCTATATGCTTTAGTGCGAGTTTTGCATGAATGGGAACATTATCTTCACCATCATGAATTTCTCATTCATACCGACCATGAAATGCTTCAATACCTTAAGGGTCAAACTAAGTTGAACAAGCGTCATGCTAAGTGGAGTGAGTTCATTGAGTCATTTCCTTATGTCATCAAATATATCAAAGGCAAGGAAAATGTTGTGGCGGATGCTCTTTCCCGCATATGCACGCTTGTAAGCAAACTTGAATTGAATGCCATCAGTTTTGAGCACATTAAAGACTTGTATGCGCATGATCCTACTTTTTCTATTCCTTATGCTAAATGTTTGACGCATACATCTTGGGAACGCTATAACATCAAAGATGATTATCTTATGAGAGCTAACAAACTACGCATTCCTTAGTCTTCTCTTCGTTTGTTACTTTTGCAAGAATCTCATGGAGGAGGACTAATGGGACACTTTGGACGCGACAAGACATTCGCCACGCTCTGCAAGAACTATTTTTGGCCCAAGATGAACCACGACGTCTCACGTTCACAAACCGATATTCGACATGTCGCAAAGCTAAGTCCAAAGCTCAATCTCATGGTCCTTACATGCCTCTCCCAATTCCATACCACCCATGGGAAGATATTAGCCTGGATTTTGTGCATGGTTTTCCTAGAACTAGAAATGGAAAGGAATCCGTGTTTGTTGTTGTGGACCGATTCTTTAAAATGGCACATTTCATACCATGCAACAAGATAGACGATGCTTCACATGTTGCAAATCTTTTTTGTAGGCAAATCTTGTGCTTACATGGAGTGCCAAAGACGATTGTCTCGGACTGCGACATCAAGTTCTTAAGCTACTTTTGGAAGACCTTATGGACCAAGATCGGAATCAAGCTCTTGTTCTCTTCAGCATACCACCCTCAAACCGACGGCCAAACGGAGGTGATGAACCGAACACTCTCCACTCTACTACGCATGTTGATCAAGAGGATCATCAAGGAGTGGGAGGAGTGCCTACCTACATCCTAGTATGTCTACAACCGCGCAAGACATTCGACTACTGGCAAGTCCCCCTTTGAAGTCGTCCACGGTTTCAACCCGTTGTCCCCATTGGACATTCTTCCTCTACCACTACAAGAGCACATCAACATGGACGCGAGTGCCCGAGTGAACTACCTCAAGAAGATGCATGAAGATACAAGGCACACCATCAAGCGCCAAGTACAACGACTCGCGACCAAGCTCAACGTCAACAAGAAACCCATGATATTCAACATTGGAGATCTTGTCTGGCTACACCTTTGCAAGGAACGCTTCCTGAGGGAGTCCTGGATTAGGGGGTGTCCGGATGGCCGGACTATGACCTTTGGCCGGACTCCCGGACTATGAAGATACAAGATTGAAGACTCCATCCTGTGTCCGGATGGGACTTTCCTTGGCGTGGAAGGCAAGATTGGCGATACGATATGACGATCTCCTCCCATTGTAACCGACTCTGTGTAACCCTAGCCCTCTCCGGTGTCTATATAAACCGGAGAGTTTTAGTCCGTAGGACGAACAACAATCATACCATAGGCTAGCTTCTAGGGTTTAGCCTCTCTGATCTCGTGGTAGATCCACTCTTGTACTACCCATATAATCAATATTAATCAAGCAGGAGTAGGGTTTTACCTCCGTCGAGAGGGCCCGAACCTGGGTAAAAACATCGTGTCCCTTGCTTCCTGTTACCATCCGCCTAGACGCACAGTTTGGGACCCCCTACCCGAGATCCGCCGGTTTTGACACCGACATTGGTGCTTTCATTGAGAGTTCCTCTGTGTCATCGCCTTTAGGCCCGATGGCTTCTTCGATCGTCAATCAAGACGCGGTCCAGGGTGAGACCTTTCTCCCCGGACAGATCTTCGTATTCGGCGGCTTCGCACTGCGGGCCAACTCGTTTGGCCATCTGGAGCAGATCGAAATCTACGCCCCTTGCCATCAGGTCAGGTTCGGAAGCTTAAATTACACGGACGACATCCGCGGGGACTTGATCTTCGACGGATTCGAGCCATGGCCGAGCATGCCGCACTGCCACGATGGGCATGATTTAGCTCTGCCGTCGGACAACGCCCAGAGCATCGCTCAGGTGTCCGGTCCGACCATTAGCTCGGAGCCTACTGCGCTAGTCGGGGATGGACGGTTGGACGCCACAGTGACGCCCGGATAGTTACGCCACAGTAACCCTCCGCTAATGATGCCACATCACCTCGAGTACTGTGGCTAATCTCGCATTAGTTCGAAACCGATTTGAATTCAATTTAAAAATCAGGCAAACAACAAAAGATTTCAAAGACTAAAACTAAAATGTTCGGGTTGTGCCAAATAATGCATAGGTAATTATGTTGGTCAAACCACACCTTTATAAAATTTTTAAACACTCTAAAAGGAATAAAATAGCAGCATTAATAATTATATAAATGCTTTTAAAATGACAAACAATTTCAAAACTATTTTATTTCAGTGCTAAGTTGTTTGTGGCTGTGGTATAAATTGTAACATCTATTTTGGGTGCCACTTTAGTATTTTTACAAAAACTAAAAATAAAAGAGAACAAAAAAGAAAGAAACAACAGGAAAATACAATACAAAAAAAAGAGAGAAAGGCCTCCCTGGCCAACTGGGCCAGACGGCCCAACTGGCCGACCCACCTGAGTACAATACCAGCCCACTCCCACTTATCCCCTTCCCCTCGCTACAGGGACGATGGAGGGGTGTGGCAGCCATCCATGGCGCCAGGGACATGCGTGGTGGCCATCCCCGACCTCCCCGATGCCTATAAGCCACCCCCGCGTCACCGGCGCCCAACCCTAGTTTTGCTCGCCCCCATCTCCCTCTGCCTCCCTCCTCAGATCCCCCTCCTTCTTGATCTCCGCCATGGACGCGTCGTCGGCGTAGCCGTCGCCGATGGCCTCCTCGCTGCCAGAGACCACGCCAGGGGCACCGTCTTCGTCGCCTACTTCGACTACATGGGCGAGATCGAGCCGGAAGCCACCGGGACACCCGCTGCTTCCCCGTTCTCAACCTCCATCCGTCTCGGTCGCCGCCGCCGTCGCCAACACCGGCCACCTCTGCTGCTCCTAAGCCACTCAACGGGCCTCCTTGTGCCTGCTCGGTGAGCACATCCTCTTCCCTCCCATTCTTGCGCCGTAGGCCGCCGTCCCCGAGCTCGTCCGAGCTGCCGCGTACGCGTACGTGCGTGCGTGCTGTGGCTGCTTCTATGCACGCGCGCCGGCCTCGCCGTGGTCTAGTGCTACTTCGCCTGCTACTGCTCCAGCGCCGCCCCGTACGGCGCTCGCCGACCCGCCACACGCGCGTCACCACGCCCGCACGCACCAGCCCTGCCCTTGATCGTGCCCGTAGTCGCCGCGACCGTGCCGCCTGCGCCCAACGCCCCTGGCCTCTGCTGCTGCTCACGCCGCGGCATGCTGCTCGCCTGAGCTCCTGCGCCCGCCCACCACACGCACCGCACGCACCAGGCGCCCGTGCTGCTCGCTGCAGCTCTGCCTGCTGCTATGCTACACGGGTACAGTAACATTCAGTTACTGTAGCTAGTGCTAGCTTTTCTAATTTGACATTATCTGACCCTCTGTACAGCCTCTAAACAACGTCTAACCAGCGGTTAACATGGGTAAAAATAATATGAGTAGAAAGCATACATGACAAACTCCATTTTATCCCACTGGACCAAATCCTTTTGATGTATGGTTTAATTCCTACAAAAATCACAAAATGCTATCTTCTCTTAAACCCAAGCATTGTGTGTGCGTGTGTGCTTTGTGTGTTTGCGCGCCGTACGTGTGGCCGGCTAGGCTATGCCCAGTAGTGGCCGGTCCTTGTTTAATTATGTTAGGTGTAGCTTAGTATTAGTTTAGTGCTAAGTTAGCCTATTAGCAAATGACATGTGGGTCCCATCTATTTAGTTTAGATAAATCCTTTTGGAAATTATTAAAGCAGTGACATGTGGGCCACCAACTCCCATTTAGACCAGTCCTTTTGACTTGGTCAATTCGGATTAAAATAAATACATAATTTTAGAAAATGAATTAAAACTTTAAAAAACATATAAAATAATCCGTAGCTCGGATGAAAAAGTTTTATACATGAAAGTTACTCAGAACGACGTGACGAATCCGGATACGCGGTCCGTTCGTCCGCCACACACCCCTAACCTATCGAACCCGCAACTTTCCCCCTCCGGCTCCTCTGCCCGAAAACGCGAAACACCGGGAATACTTTCCCGGATGTTTCCCCCCTTAACCGGTATCACCTACTACCGCGTTAGGGCACACCGAACACCGCGTATTGCCTTGTTATATTTTGTGATGCTTTGTTTTCTCTGTATTCATTATTTCTTCCCCCTCTTCTCTCCGGTAGACTACGAGACCGACGCTGCTGTTGACCAGTTCGACTACGGAGTTGACGACCCCTCTCTCTTGCCAGAGCAACCAGGCAAGCCCCCCCCCTTGATCACTAGATATCGCCTATTCTCCTCTATACTGCTTGCATTAGAGTAGTGTAGCATGTTACTGCTTTTCGTTAGTCCTATTCTGATGCATAGCCTGTCATTGTTTCTACCGTCATTGATACCTTACCCGCAATCCTAAATGCTTAGTATAGGATGCTAGTGTTCCATCAGTGGCCCTACACTCTTGTCCGTCTGCCATGCTATACTACTGGGCTGTGATCACTTCGGGAGGTGATCACGGGCATATACTATATACTATACACTGTTACATTACCTGTGATGCTGTTCGGAGTTGGGGGCTGAAGGGGCAGGTGGTTCCATCCCGGTAGAGGTGGGCCTGGGTTCCCGACGGTCCCCGACGGTTACTTTGTGGCGGAGCGACAGGGCAGGTTGAGACCACCTAGGAGACAGGTGGGCCTGGCCCTGTTCGGCGTTCGCGGATACTTAACACGCTTAACGAGATCTTGGTATTTGATCTGAGCCGGCTACGAGCCTATACACACTAACCATCTACGTGGGAGTAGTTATGGGTATCCCGACGTCGTGGTATCAGCCGAAGCACTTCAGACGTCAGCGACGGAGCGGCGCGCGCCGAATTGGACTGGAACGCCACTAGGCTAGGTCTGCTTTCGGCCGCCCACGCAACGTGCAGGTGTGCTCAGGGCGATGGGCCCAGACCCCTGTGCGCTTAGGTTTAGACCGGCGTGCTGGCCTCTCTGTTTTGCCTAGGTGGGGCTGCGACGTGTTGATCTTCCGAGGCCGGGCATGACCCAGAAAAGTGTGTCCGGCCAAATGGGATCGAGCGTGTTGGGCTATGTGGTGCACCCCTGCAGGGAAGTTAATCTATTCGAATAGCCGTGATCTTCGGTAACAGGACGACTTGGAGTTGTACCTTGACCTTATGACAACTAGAACCAGATACTTAATAAAACACACCCTTCCAAGTGCCAGATACAACCCGGTGATCGCTTTTCCGCAGGGCGACGAGGAGAGGATCGCCGGGTAGGATTATGCTACTCGAGATGCTACTTGGAGATGTTACTTGGAGATGCTACTTGGAGGACTTCCATCTACTCTCTTCTACATGCTGCAAGACGGAGGCTGCCAGAAGCGTAGTCTTTGACATGATTAGCTATCCCCCTCTTATTCTGGCATTCTGCAGTTCAGTCCACTGATATGGCCTCTTTACACATATACCCATGCATATGTAGTGTAGCTCCTTGCTTGCGAGTACTTTGGATGAGTACTCACGGTTGCTTTCTCCCCCCTTTTTCCCCTTTCCTTCCTTCCTGGTTGTCGCAACCAGATGCTGGAGCCCTGAAGCCAGACGCCATCGTCGACGACGACTACTACACTGGAGGTGCCTACTACTACGTGCAGCCCGTTGACGACGACCAGAGTAGTTAGGAGGATCCCAGGCAGGAGGCCTGCGCCTCTTTCGATCTGTATCCCAGTTTGTGCTAGCCATCTTATGGCAACTTGTTTAACTTATGTCTGTACTCAGATATTGTTGCGTCCGCTGACTCGTCTATGATCGAGCACTTGTATTCGAGCCCTCGCGGCCCCTGGCTTGTATTATGATGCTTGTATGACTTATTTATGTTTAGAGTTGTGTTGTGATATCTTCCCGTGAGTCCCTCATCTTGATCGTACACATTTGCGTGCATGATTAGTGTACGATTGAATCGGGGGCGTCACAAGTTGGTATCAGAGCCGACTGCCTGTAGGAATCCCCTTTCCAACTCCTTGGCCGAAGTTGAGTCTAGCCATTGCAAAACTTTTACTAACTTGGCTGTGTGCCTTACGGGCCCACGTCGCCATTGGGTGGTATTAGGATCTTTATTCCTCGACCTATACTCTGGGACTCTTATTCTCTTCTATTCGGATTAAATGATTTTTGCTAAATCTAACATTAGGATCTCGTTATCACTTTCACCCGGAGAGCCCCTTATTAATGATGATCGTCTGCGGCACGTGAAGACCCTGAAGATACTCTCCGTTGTTAACCCGAGAACTTATGTTCATCGCATTTGCAATTCCCCTTCCACCGTCTACCCTTATGGATAACTACTTGCAGTTGTTATTCTTACATTCATCCCCAGTTGGTCTTGTTATTACAAGATAACCTGAAAAACTCGTCGTTGTTTCGATAATCCTTTGAGCTTACTGCCTTGCTGTTCTTTGACACCTGAATACCCCTATGGTTAATTATTGCACTTATCGAGTATCCGCTCATCCCCAGTTGTTCATGTGTTTCACAAAAGTCTTCAAAATACTATTCGATCTTCCGAAAATCCTCTAGAGCCTTTGGCTCTTGAAATTCTTGCTTGCTTGCATTATGGTTAATCCCATAAGTCTCGTAGTCATATTGACATTCCTTGTCATTATCATTTTGAGTCTGTTGACTCAATATGTTTGCGAATACCCGCAATCATCATTGATCCTTATAAATTACCTTTCCGGCTGAGCTGCCATTCTTTTAACTGGAATTGGTTCTCGACCAATCCAAGTGTCGTTGATTGTACCCTAAGGCTATTCAACTTATCCATCCCTAATCAGAGCATTGCTTCTGACCCCTTGATTTGGGAATCGTAATTCATTTGCATTTGACAATTGAGTTAGTCAGTTGTTTCTATATTTTGATCTCCTTGCATCCTTCTTCCTCTAGATGAGAACTGATGCTCACGTCAGATCCCTTGTGGATCACCAGATCCTTTGTTGGATTTTATCTGACAACGCCTTTCATATTCAATAACCTTGTGAGCCTTTTCCTCTGATACATAAGGCCTTTGGTAAATTGTATCCTCTGCTTTCTCAATCATGCTCTGCCTTCGAACTTGAGTTAATTATTCCTAAAGATTCTGGTATATGATTCCAAGGAGCCCCTATGGGTAGAACATATGCCTTCACTAAACCGTGTGAACCCGAAAGTTTTCACGAATCATACTCTTCTGGTGCCTCGCCAGATAAAATTTTCAACACTGCAACTTCATCGAACGTGAGAAGTGAATGGAAGGTTATACATTGAAGAAGTGGGAGTCGACCTTGAACTTGTGTTCATGCCCATGGACACGATGTAGATCTTATCATTAAAGCTTCTATTAAATTAATTATTCCTTTGGTATAAGTTCATCTTATATCTAGGATCTGGCCTTTTGCAATCATGGTTCCGACCATGATTGTTCTTCTTTGATCTCATTTCTCGGACAAGTTAAAACAATTGTCTTCTATGGATCAGTACACCGGTCCAACCTTTACTTTGATCTTGTGTCGAGTATTAACCCCCTGGTATCTCGAGATTATCATGGTACTGCTTAACTTCTTATGAGTTCTTCATCAAGTACTACCTTCCCACTGATTCCAATTTCTCACGGGCTCTGAGTTATTAAACACTCAAAGACACCGATAACTGAACCAAGTCCGCACTACGGTTCAACAACTCTTCAGTAAGCTTCTATAAGTACGAGTTTGTACCCGATCACGCCATTCCTAGCCTGTTTGGGTATATCATTGTCGTGACGATTCTAACTGTGCTACCTGGCCCTTATTCTCGGAGCACCAATTTTCGACGATGAACTAACCTTACGTCGATCCTCATCGCCATATCATTTCGCCTTGAACAACAAGCTTGGTTTCGAGTTTGTGTCGTACCCTTGGTTTCAATAACCTTTCACTTCATCATTACTTGACTTGATGTCGTCACCGATCGATTACATCTTCATGAACTCTCGCGACAAAGGTGTCGTGATCATCAACATTCTGAGCTCATCCAGGATATCAATTGAATTCATGATGAGAAATACCATCCTTGCCCTAGATGAATTGTGTTATCATCGACCACTTTATTGCCTTCCCACCAACACAAGCTTGTTCATGCTTGGTGTAATACCTTGAGTTCCTTGCTACCCAGCATTTGATCTTCCTTACCTCGGGAGTATTACCATCTTTTATGTCAAGAAGGTCGTGAGGATTACTCCACCTCTTAAGAATTCTTGGTATGGTGATACTTCTCACCCTCACCATTCTTTCTTGGTACCCGTGTTATTTCTAACCGGAATACCGACAATTGAACTATGAGGTGTGAATTCAAAACTTCTAGCAACCCTATTGCTTTGAAGTAATGGTCGAGTTTCATTCTAATTCTTTTGTTCGTCAAGTCACCACTCTAACATTGATCGTGCGACCCAACCCATATTCAGGTGCACCTTTCAACCAATGTTTAATTGAGTATGTTTCCTCGAGCATACATCATTATACCATTTGATCTGACAAATGTTATCTCCTTGTTCACATAATTGTGGAAATCCTTCTTGTCGGAAATCTCGATGGATTATCGCCGAGCCCATCAGCCACCTCCTCATCCTCAACTTGGTTTAATGATGAACTATTGCTTCAGGAACCCGCTCCCATAGTTCATTTCCCGAGAATCTTGCAATGTCATTTCGTCGATTTGCGTTGCACCTTTCCTTCTTAGGTATCCTAAGTCTGAGGTATCCTGGCACCAATCGGATCTGAATCTCGGTTAGATATGATGGTTGGGACAACTTTCCAAGAGTTATGATGTTGATCCTTTGATGACCCGGTAACATGATGTCATGCCTAGCACCCCCCCCCCGGCTGGAGGACCTATCATTATAGATTCCTTTTCAGCAAGGTTATCCATTCATCCATGAGGAAATTGTAAGACTTATTCTACAAGTTATTCTTGATGGATCCTTCGTGTTTCCAAAGTCTGATCTTCACCTGAAGACCATGTCACTGCTATCTCGAAGCATGTCAATGGTACTCCGATTTTCAACAGGAACATTTGAAGCACGATGCTAAATTTTATTTATCACTTATCCTAACACCGTTGTATGGGTAATATCATGAGATTCCTTCCCCCTTACCTAAATGGTTTTCTACTTTATATCCTGTCATGGATATCATGCTCTGCTTATCCTTGGGAAGGATATACCCCTGGAATATGTGTATCAACACATTTTCCTTTCCATTGTTCTGTTTAACCTGGTAATCACCTTTCCTTTCCTTTGGTTTGCTTAACCCTTCTTGTGATCTATATTATATAAGCAGTAGTAATCTTCTGCTTATGTAAAACACGTTAGTGTACAACCGTGCCAGTAAGACCCTGTTCCTACTGTGGATGACATTTCGGTAGCCACCGACGGACGGGAACTTTGCCTATTGGCCCGCCTCGTTCAACAAGCAGGAAAATGGTTCTCTTCGTCCCTCGCCCTTGGTATCGATGTTGTTGCCGACATAACTGACAGGCTACCCTCTGACACGCCTTACTATCATGACCGTGCAAGATGTCGGCCCCCTTCCTACTTTCAACCACATGGTGGGCCCATAACCCACAGTACCACAGGATCGAAAACTGACTCTCCTGTACACCCCCTGTTCCCAAAGTTATTCCTCCCGCGTGGACTCGTATGTAATTCATGAGCCACCTTCCGATGAGATCATCAATTCTGGCATCGAAAACAATAATTATTCCGTTGCTTGAAACCCCTTTCACCTTCTGACTAGGCATTGAACGATCGCCTGGCTGCCTGAAACTTCTTGTTGGACCTTCCAACTTTACTCTCGATGTGTTCTGTTTGTTCAACTCGAGAGGTACTCATATGCTCATTCATGGGTTAATCCCAGGTTATTACCCTTATAGCATTCTGTCGTTTCCGATCTACCCCGTGACCTATTCGTAAGTACGATGGAGTTTCCGAAGAAAGGACGCCGACTTCATCTTGATGACCTAAAGCAGCGAAATGAAGACATCAATGTATTGGACCGGCCTCTTCGAGAAGAGCAAGCCAGGATGAGAAGACCCGCTAGATTCGTTACCAAACTTCCCCCCTTACACCCCTCTTAAATCTCGGGACGAGATTTCTTGTAGTGGAGGAGAATTGTGACGCCCGGATAGTTACGCCACAGTAACCCTCCGCTAATGATGCCACATCACCTCGAGTACTGTGGCTAATCTCGCATTAGTTCGAAACCGATTTGAATTCAATTTAAAAATCAGGCAAACAACAAAAGTTTTCAAAGACTAAAACTAAAATGTTCGGGTTGTGCCAAATAATGCATAGGTAATTATGTTGGTCAAACCACACCTTTATAAAATGTTTAAACACTCTAAAAGGAATAAAATAGCAGCATTAATAATTATATAAATGCTTTTAAAATGACAAACAATTTCAAAACTATTTTATTTCAGTGCTAAGTTGTTTGTGGCTGTGGTATAAATTGTAACATCTATTTTAGGTGCCACTTTAGTATTTTTACAAAAACTAAAAATAAAAGAGAACAAAAAAGGAAGAAACAACAGGAAAATACAATACAAAAAAAAGAGAGAAAGGCCTCCCTGGCCAACTGGGCCAGACGGCCCAACTGGCCGACCCACCTGAGTACAATACCAGCCCACTCCCACTTATCCCCTTCCCCTCGCTACAGGGACGATGGAGGGGTGTGGCAGCCATCCATGGCGCCAGGGACATGCGTGGCGGCCATCCCCGACCTCCCCGATGCCTATAAGCCACCCCCGCGTCACCGGCGCCCAACCCTAGTTTTGCTCGCCCCCATCTCCCTCTGCCTCCCTCCTCAGATCCCCCTCCTTCTTGATCTCCGCCATGGACGCGTCGTCGGCGTAGCCGTCGCCGATGGCCTCCTCGCTGCCAGAGACCACGCCAGGGGCACCGTCTTTGTCGCCTACTTCGACTACATGGGCGAGATCGAGCCGGAAGCCACCGGGACACCCGCTGCTTCCCCGTCCTCAACCTCCATCCGTCTCGGTCGCCGCCGCCGTCGCCAACACCGGCCACCTCTGCTGCTCCTAAGCCACTCAACGGGCCTCCTTGTGCCTGCTCGGTGAGCACATCCTCTTCCCTCCCATTCTTGCGCCGTAGGCCGCCGTCCCCGAGCTCGTCCGAGCTGCCGCGTACGCGTACGTGCGTGCGTGCTGTGGCTGCTTCTATGCACGCGCGCCGGCCTCGCCGTGGTCTAGTGCTACTTCGCCTGCTACTGCTCCAGCGCCGCCCCGTACGGCGCTCGCCGACCCGCCACACGCGCGTCACCACGCCCGCACGCACCAGCCCTGCCCTTGATCGTGCCCGTAGTCGCCGCGACCGTGCCGCCTGCGCCCAACGCCCCTGGCCTCTGCTGCTGCTCACGCCGCGGCATGCTGCTCGCCTGAGCTCCTGCGCCCGCCCACCACACGCACCGCACGCACCAGGCGCCCGTGCTGCTCGCTGCAGCTCTGCCTGCTGCTATGCTACACGGGTACAGTAACATTCAGTTACTGTAGCTAGTGCTAGCTTTTCTAATTTGACATTATCTGACCCTCTGTACAGCCTCTAAACAACGTCTAACCAGCGGTTAACATGGGTAAAAATAATATGAGTAGAAAGCATACATGACAAACTCCATTTTATCCCACTGGACCAAATCCTTTTGATGTATGGTTTAATTCCTACAAAAATCACAAAATGCTATCTTCTCTTAAACCCAAGCATTGTGTGTGCGTGTGTGCTCTGTGTGTTTGCGCGCCGTACGTGTGGCCGGCTAGGCTATGCCCAGTAGTGGCCGGTCCTTGTTTAATTATGTTAGGTGTAGCTTAGTATTAGTTTAGTGCTAAGTTAGCCTATTAGCAAATGACATGTGGGTCCCATCTATTTAGTTTAGATAAATCCTTTTGGAAATTATTAAAGCAGTGACATGTGGGCCACCAACTCCCATTTAGACCAGTCCTTTTGACTTGGTCAATTCGGATTAAAATAAATACATAATTTTAGAAAATGAATTAAAACTTTAAAAAACATATAAAATAATCCGTAGCTCGGATGAAAAAGTTTTATACATGAAAGTTACTCAGAACGACGTGACGAATCCGGATACGCGGTCCGTTCGTCCGCCACACACCCCTAACCTATCGAACCCGCAACTTTCCCCCTCCGGCTCCTCTGCCCGAAAACGCGAAACATCGGGAATACTTTCCCGGATGTTTCCCCCCTTAACCGGTATCACCTACTACCGCGTTAGGGCACACCGAACACCGCGTATTGCCTTGTTATATTTTGTGATGCTTTGTTTGCTCTGTATTCATTATTTCTTCCCCCTCTTCTCTCCGGTAGACTACGAGACCGACGCTGCTGCTGACCAGTTCGACTACGGAGTTGACGACCCCTCTCTCTTGCCAGAGCAACCAGGCAAGCCCCCCCCCCCCTTGATCACTAGATATCGCCTATTCTCCTCTATACTGCTTGCATTAGAGTAGTGTAGCATGTTACTGCTTTTCGTTAATCCTATTCTGATGCATAGCCTGTCATTGTTTCTACCGTCATTGATACCTTACCCGCAATCCTAAATGCTTAGTATAGGATGCTAGTGTTCCATCAGTGGCCCTACACTCTTGTCCGTCTGCCATGCTATACTACTGGGCTGTGATCACTTCGGGAGGTGATCACGGGCATATACTATATACTATACACTGTTACATTACCTGTGATGCTGTTCGGAGTTGGGGGCTGAAGGGGCAGGTGGTTCCATCCCGGTAGAGGTGGGCCTGGGTTCCCGACGGTCCCCGACGGTTACTTTGTGGCGGAGCGACAGGGCAGGTTGAGACCACCTAGGAGACAGGTGGGCCTGGCCCTGTTCGGCGTTCGCGGATACTTAACACGCTTAACGAGATCTTGGTATTTGATCTGAGCCGGCTACGAGCCTATACGCACTAACCATCTACGTGGGAGTAGTTATGGGTATCCCGACGTCGTGGTATCAGCCGAAGCACTTCAGACGTCAGCGACGGAGCGGCGCGCGCCGAATTGGACTGGAACGCCACTAGGCTAGGTCTGCTTTCGGCCGCCCACGCAACGTGCAGGTGTGCTCAGGGCGATGGGCCCAGACCCCTGTGCGCTTAGGTTTAGACCGGCGTGCTGGCCTCTCTGTTTTGCCTAGGTGGGGCTGCGACGTGTTGATCTTCCGAGGCCGGGCATGACCTAGAAAAGTGTGTCCGGCCAAATGGGATCGAGCGTGTTGGGCTATGTGGTGCACCCCTGCAGGGAAGTTAATCTATTCGAATAGCCGTGATCTTCGGTAACAGGACGACTTGGAGTTGTACCTTGACCTTATGACAACTAGAACCGGATACTTAATAAAACACACCCTTCCAAGTGCCAGATACAACCCGGTGATCGCTTTTCCGCAGGGCGACGAGGAGAGGATCGCCGGGTAGGATTATGCTACTCGAGATGCTACTTGGAGATGTTACTTGGAGATGCTACTTGGAGGACTTCCATCTACTCTCTTCTACATGCTGCAAGACGGAGGCTGCCAGAAGCGTAGTCTTTGACATGATTAGCTATCCCCCTCTTATTCTGGCATTCTGCAGTTCAGTCCACTGATATGGCCTCTTTACACATATACCCATGCATATGTAGTGTAGCTCCTTGCTTGCGAGTACTTTGGATGAGTACTCACGGTTGCTTTCTCCCCCCCTTTTCCCCTTTCCTTCCTTCCTGGTTGTCGCAACCAGATGCTGGAGCCCTGGAGCCAGACGCCATCGTCGACGACGACTACTACACTGGAGGTGCCTACTACTACGTGCAGCCCGTTGACGACGACCAAGAGTAGTTAGGAGGATCCCAGGCAGGAGGCCTGCGCCTCTTTCGATCTGTATCCCAGTTTGTGCTAGCCATCTTATGGCAACTTGTTTAACTTATGTCTGTACTCAGATATTGTTGCGTCCGCTGACTCGTCTATGATCGAGCACTTGTATTCGAGCCCTCGCGGCCCCTGGCTTGTATTATGATGCTTGTATGACTTATTTATGTTTTAGAGTTGTGTTGTGATATCTTCCCGTGAGTCCCTGATCTTGATCGTACACATTTGCGTATTAGTGTACGATTGAATCGGGGGCGTCACAGCCACCCTGGGATCCGCAATATCTACGGAGATAGAGCCGAATACCAGCCTAGTCCTTTGTAGGGCCCGTGACTCTAAGGTGCCAGACTCTGTTCCGGACTCCGTATATCACGCACCTCTTCCGATCGAACCCGATTGGGCTTCGATCATGGAGTTCACCGCCACGGACGTCTTTCAGCACTCGCCCTTTGGCGATATCTTGAATTCACTAAAGTCTCTCTCTTTTTCAGGAGAGCCCTGGCCGAACTACGGTCAGCATGGTTGGGATACGGAAGACGAAGAAATTCGAGGCCCACCCACCACCCACTTCGTAGCCACTGTCGACGATTTAACCAACATGCTCGACTTTGACTCTGAAGACATCGACGGTATGGACGCCGATGAAGGAGACGACCAAGAACCAGCACCTATAGGGAACTGGAAAGCCACCTCATCATATGACATATACATTGTGGACACCCCCAAAGCAGGGGATGACGAGGAAAAAACGGAGGATGACCCCTCCAAGAAGCAACCCAAACGCCGACGTTAGCGGCGCCGCTCTAAGTCCCGCCAAAGCAAAAACGCCAATTCCGGCACCGGAGATAACAACACGCCAGACAGTGCCGAAGACAACCCCCTCCAGCAGGATTCAGTGCAGGAGGACGAAGGAGCCAACCCTCATGAGAGAGCGGCCGACAGAGAGGTTGAGGACGACAACTATATTGCCTCCCTCCAAAGACGAAGCAAGCCTCAACGACGACGAATTCGTCGTGCCAGAGGATCCCGTCGAACAAGAGCGTTTCAAACGCAGGCTTATGGCCACGGCAAGCAGCCTCAAGAAAAACAGCAGTAGCTTAGAGCTGACCAAGACTTGCTAGCTGACAGATGGACCGAAGTCCTGGCGGCCGGAGAGTATAAACTCGAACGCCCCTCCAAGAGCTACCCAAAGCGCAGGCTGCTACCCCAACTTGAGGAGGAAGCAACTAAACCTTCATCACCAGCGTACGATGCGCCCGATCGGCCACCCCGTGGCCGCAATAGAGAGGCCTTCAGGCCCTCGACCCAAGCCGCACCCCGGCACCGCTCAAAACATACCAGAGTACGGGGAGACGCAACTGACCCGCGAGACATATTGGAGAATAAGGCAAGGCAAACAAGATCGATCTACGGATCGCATGGGCGCCCCGCTTCACGTGACGCTAGCCGTCACGCCGGACATGATAAGTACGGCCAGGCCGAATACAATAGACCAAGCTCATCCGAGCTGCGTCGTGATATAGCCCAGTACAGGGGCGCCGCACACCCACTATGCTTCACAGACGAAGTAATGGATCATCAAATCCCCGAGGGCTTTAAACCCGTAAACATTGAATCATACGATGGCACAACAGATCCTGCGGTATGGATCGAGGATTATCTCCTTCATATCCACATGGCCCGTGGTGATGATCTACACGCCATCAAATACCTCCCGCTCAAGCTTAAAGGACCAGCTCGACATTGGCTTAACAGCCTGCCAGCAGAGTCAATTAGTTGTTGGGAGGACCTGGAATCCGCATTCCTTGACAACTTCCAGGGCACTTATGTGCGACCACCAGACGCCGATGACCTAAGCCACATAATCCAGCAGCCAGAGGAATCGGCCAGACAATTCTGGACACGGTTCCTAACCAAGAAAAATCAAATAGTCGACTGTCCAGACGCCGAGGCCCTTGCAGCCTTCAGGCACAACATCCGAGACGAATGGCTTGCCCGGCACCTAGGACAGGAAAAGCCGAAATCTATGGCAGCCCTCACGACACTCATGACCCGCTTTTGTGCGGGAGAAGACAGCTGGCTAGCTCGTAGCAATAACATAACCAAGAGCCCTGGCAATTCGGATACCAAGGACAACAACGGCAGGTCACGTCGCAACAAGCATAAGCGCCGCATTAACGGCGACAATACTGAAGATACGGCAGTCAATGCCGGATTCAGAGGCTCTAAACCCGGTCAGCGGAAGAAGCCATTCAAAAGAAACCCTCCGGGCCCATCCAGCTTAGACCGGATACTCGATCGCTCGTGCCAGATACACGGCACCCCCGAACAGCCAGCCAACCACACCAACAGGGATTGTTGGGTGTTCAAGCAGGCAGGCAAGTTAAGTGCCGAAACCAGAGACAAGGGGATGCATAGCGATGACGAGGAGGAGCCCCGGCCGCCAAACAACAAAGGACAGAAGGGATTCCCCCCGCAAGTTTGGACGGTGAACATGATATATGCAACCCACATCCCCAAAAGGGAGCGGAAGCGTGCTCTCAAGGACGTCTATGCGTTGGAGCCAGTCGCCCCAAAGTTCAACCCGTGGTCCTCCTGCCCGATCACTTTTGATCGAAGGGACCACCCCACTAGCATCCGTCACGGCGGATTCGCCGCATTGGTCCTAGACCCAATTATCGACGGATTTCACCTCACCAGAGTCCTAATGGACGGCGGCAGCAGCCTGAACCTGCTTTATCAGGATACAGTGCGAAAAATGGGCATCGATCCCTCAAGGATTAAACCCACAAAGACAACCTTCAAAGGCGTCATACCAGGTGTAGAAGCCAGCTGTACAGGCTCGGTTACACTCGAAGTGGTCTTCGGATCCCCGGATAATTTCCAAAGTGAAGAGTTAATCTTCGACATAGTCCCATTCCGCAGTGGCTATCACGCCCTGCTCGGACGAACCGCATTTGCAAAATTCAACGCGGTGCCGCACTACGCATATCTCAAGCTCAAGATGCCAGGACCTCGCGGAGTCATCACGGTAAATGGAAACACCGAACGCTCTCTCCGAACGGAGGAGCACACGGCGGCCCTGGCGGCGGAAGTACAGAGTAGCCTCTCAAGGCAATTCTCCAATCCAGGTGTCAAACGTCCGGACAACGTCAAGCGAGCCCGAAGTAACCTACAACAAATCCGGCTGGCACGTTCCGAGCAAGCATAGCAGTGCGGCCCCAACCCCAGCCCTCGCCAAATGGTGATATCGGTACCACGCGTACATAATTACGCCTTAGAGATACCATGGGCATAAGGGGAGGGGCACAACTACGGCACGCCCAGAATGCGGCTCAACCGCACTAAGGGGCTCCCTATTCCGCCGTTTCCTTTTTACACACTTTCAGGACCCAACTATTCGGAAGGCCTGTCCGGCAATACACTCGCCGAACACACGATGCAACAGCCAGGGAGAGAACAAGCCGCGTCAAATGTCCAGGTGGTCTCTATAACGAGCTTAATACCTGTTTTACTTAAAATCCCGCAGCTTGCCCCTGGAGGGGAACATGTCAAATAATCCCATCTCTTGCTTATCGCACTACTTGTATCGTTCTGCTTTCGCAGCAGCCCTTTTTTAATAAACAATACATAGCTCTTATCTATTATTGTACTCATCTATTTTCTATATACACAAATATGTTCAGTCATGACATTCTGCAACCGTACACTTTGGTACGGCCAATACACCAGGGGCTTAAACACCCCATAACATGGTGTGAGAAGACCGAACACTCTCATGAGTGCGGCACCCCGAACTTATAGCACTATATGCATCGGCTCCGAATCATGTCTTTGGTCAATAGTTGGGTTTGCCCGGCTCCCATGTTTTGGTACCTTACGTTCCGCAATGTTGGCTAAGGTAGCGCTGGGAGAACTACTGCGATTGTGCCCCAGTTGAGCTGGGTTAACACCTCAGTAGAGAAAGCTAAAACTGACCGTCATGATAGTGCGAGAGACCGGTCGCTGTTCGCGAGGTTTTTCGAGTCCTTAAAGACTTATGCCGCTTAGAGCGAGGAACCGGACTTATCCGGCCTAGGCGTGGATAGCGCCCCGAACTCGGTCTTCCGAATACTAGGGGCTTCGCCGAAATTTAAAATTATAGAATTCTATGGCTAAGTGAGAGTGATAAAGCATTATAAGTCCGACGGCCTGGTTCGTTGTGCTGAGCGCCTCCCTAGATGGACCCAAGAATGGGAACAAGAGCGCTCAGGTTTATCCCGAACACCCCAGCACTCGTGGCATGGGGGTCGAAGCCGACGACTTGCATCTCTCAGATTTGATAAACGGCCGCACAGAAGGTAATATTTTAAATTAACAAGCGTTGCTTAACGCACATGAACAAAGTTTTCAGCGTACAGGATAACAAATGCGAGTCTACTCAAAAATTACATCTTTGGAGCACTCATCCGCTATACGGCGGGCACCCTTCAGGACGCCCTTATAATACATCTCGGGCGTGCGATACTCCTTGCCCGGCGGTGGCGCGTCCGTCAAAAGCTTCTCCGCGTCCAGCTTGCCCCAGTGCACTTTAGCACGGGCAAGGGCCCGACGGGCACCTTCAATGCAGACGGAGCGCTTGATGACCTCAATCCACGGACAAGCGTCCACCAGCCGCCGCACCAGACCGAAGTAGCTCCCAGGCATGGCTTCCCTAGGCCATAGTCGAACTATGAGGCCCTTCATGGCCTGTTCGGCCACCTTGTGGAGCTCGACCAGCTGCTTCAGCTGGTCGCTCAGGGGCACCGGATGCTCGGCCTCAGCATACTGAGACCAGAACACCTTTTCCGTCGAGCTCCCTCCTCGGCTCGGTAGAACGCGGCAGCATCAGACACACTACGGGGCAGATCGGCGAACGCTCCTGGAGAGCTCCGGATTCGGGTAAGTAATAGATAATTTACTTTTACATGCTTGCTTTGCATAAAGAATGCCTTACCCGCCGCTATTTTCTTTATCGCCTCGATCTCCTGGAGGGCCTTCTGGGCTTCGGCCTTAGCGTTTTTGGCACTCTCAAGAGCCAAGGCGAGCTCGGACTCTCGAGTCTTCGAGTCACGCTCCAAACTCTCGTGTTTTTCCACGAGAGCCTGGAGCTCTTGCCGCACCTCCGCCACCCGCGCCTCCTGCTTCTCTCGCTCGGTGCGCTCCAAGGCCGCACTGTTCTCGGCCTTGGACACCGCCTCCTTCAGGGTCGCCACCTCGGTCGTGGCCCCTGCAACATTTACGTTGGTCCTGTCATTATTTGCAACCAAGTATTTCTATATACATTTACATGCGGTACTACGTACCCTCTTTATCCTCGAGCTGCTTCTTGGCACGGCCGAGCTCGCTCTCGGACCGCTCGAGGCTTTCCTTCAATGCATTGACCTCCGCAGTCAGTGCGGCAGAGGTCAGCAGCGCAGCCTGCATTCCCATATTGACATATTTTTATTAGACTCCTGCGTATATCTTTTTAGATCCTCAGCTCGGCTTTTCTTTCCGAACGCCGAACTGAGCATCAGGGGCTACTGTCTATGCGGTAACATTTTTATATGTTTTTGAACACATACCTCAAAGCCTGTTAAAAGGCTTGTACAGGCTTCTGTCAGCCCGCTCTTGGCGGACTGAACCTTCTGAATCACCGCACTCATAACAGCGCGGTGTTCCTCGTCGATGGAGGCGCCGTTAAGCACCTCCAGCAAATTGTCCGGCGCCTCCGGATGGACGGAGGTCGCCGGCGTCGTAGGCTTGCCCTTCTTATGAAGGCGCCGCCTGTCGGACTCTGGAACCATTGATGGTTCCGGAGCAGTGTCCGGCCCGGGGCCGGACTTGGATCCCTCCGAGGCTTCACCCCCTTTGGCCTGGGGTCCGGGAGGTCGCCTTGCGGCGCCTCCAGGACCACCTCCTCCTGGTTTAGTCCCTTTCGGGACTCCACCTCGGCGTCGTCCGTAGGGAGAGGGGAGGAGGCCGTCGGGAGTGAAGCGCTATTCACATCCGACGAATCCAAGGAGCCGCTCGTCGAATCGTCGAGCTGAGCCTTGGGCGGACTGCATGATCAAATACGGCGTCAGCAAATGCCAAATAATGGAGGGGCATCATAAGTTATTTGGATGACCGGATGCTTACGATTTTGCCAGGGGCTTGACCTTGGATGGCTATTCCTCCCTGCCGTCTTGGGCGTCGGAGGTGTAGTCCGGAAGGAGGGTTCTCCCCTTCTTGGACCCTCCGGCCTCCCCAGTTGGGGCGGCTTTCCTTTTCTTCCCTTCCCCCGTTGGAGGGGGAGAGGCTTCTTCTTCTTCCTCCTCCTCGTCCTCAGAGGCGGAGGGTGCTTCGGGGTTGTCGGGGGATGAATCCGACACCACCAGGCGCCGGGAACTCTTTCGAGTCCCCGTGGCCTTCTTCTTGGCCCTCTTCTCAGGCACCACATGAGGTGCCGGAACCAGTAGCTTTGTCAAGCGAGCGTCTGCTGGGTCTTCGGGCAAGGGAGCCGGACAGTTGATTTGTATGGCCTTTTTTTGTCAGTCCTGTTAAAGAGATGGGGGTTTAGGTCCCGCATAGAATCAAATCTATGAAAAACAAATACCCCGTAAAGGGAAAATTAAGCTCACCACGCTGGCTTGGCGCTCGGCGCAGAAACCGCGATCCTCGGTGACGGGAGGAGAGACCTCGGAGCTCTTGAATAGCACCTTCCAGGCGTCCCCATGCTTTGTGTCAAAGAGCCGGGACAGAGTCTGATGCTGGGCTGGGTCAAACTCCCATAAGCTGAAAGCCCGTCGTTAACATGGGAGAATCCAGCGGAAGAGCATGACCTGGACTACGTTGACGAGTTTAACCTTCCTGCCGATCAGGTCTTTGATGCAGGTTTGAACTCTGGTCACTTCCGCCGAACTACCCCACGACAGGCCCGTCTCTTTCCAAGATGTGAGCCGTGTGGGGATACCAGATCGGAATTCGGGGGCTGCTGCCCATTCAGGGTCACGCGGCTCACTGATATAGAACCACCCCGATTGCCACCCTTTGATGTTCTCTATGAAGGAGCCCTCGAGCCATGTAACGTTGGCTATCTTGCCCACCATGGCGCCTCCGCACTCCGCTTAGCGGCCGCCCACAACCTTCGGCTTGATGCTGAAGATCTTCAGCCATAGGCCAAAGTGAGGCTGGATGCGGAGGAAGGCCTCGCACACGACGATAAACGCCGAGATGTTGAGGATCAAGTTCGGGGCCAGATCGTGGAAGTCTAGGCCGCAGTAGAACATGAGCCCCCGGACGAACTGGTGAAGAGGAAAACCTAGTCCGCAGAGGAAATGGGGGAGAAATACAACCCTCTCATGGGGCCTAGGGGTGGGGATGAGTTGCCCCTCATCTGGAAGCCGGTGCGCGATGTCGTCAGACAAGTATCCGGCCTTCCTCAGCTTTTTGATTTGCCCCTCCGTGACGGAGGAAGCCATCCATCTACCTCTCGCTCCGGACATGATTGGAGAAGGTTGAGGTGGGAAGTGCGGGCTTGGGCGTTGGAGCTCGAGCACGCAGGGACGAATAAGCAAAGGAGGAAGAAGGCGTGAATGGAAAGGGCGGATTCTTATCCCCTTATATGGGCGGCCGAAACTACGAGCCCCCACCAGCCTAATAAAACTCGCTTATCTCCCAAGCGCCGCGGTTAATGGCGCGGTTGGGTTACCCACGCCCGTATTGATGAGAATCCCGGAATAAGGGGACACGATCTCCGCTTTGACAAGACGTGCCAAGGAAACCGCCTCGCTAAACGCGCTGAGGTGGAGCGGTATAATGAATAAAAGCCTGGCTGTGGCGTGATGTCACGTTGCATAATACGTCAGCAGATCTGATTGGTGCAAATATTATTCTCTCTACGGTGGAATGTGGAACTTATTTTGCAGAGCCGGACACTATCCTGGTGTACAACATCTTCTATGAAGTATTCGGAGGAGGAACCCGCCTTGCAATGCCGAAGACAACTTGCGCGCCGGACTCGTCGTCATTGAAGCCTGGTTCAGGGGCTACTGAGGGAGTCCTGGATTAGGGGGTGTCCGGATGGCCGGACTATGACCTTTGGCCGGACTCCCGGACTATGAAGATACAAGATTGAAGACTCCGTCCCGTGTCCGGATGGGACTTTCCTTGGCGTGGAAGGCAAGCTTGGCGATACGATATGAAGATCTCCTCCCATTGTAACCGACTCTGTGTAACCCTAGCCCTCTCTGGTGTCTATATAAACCGGAGAGTTTTAGTCCGTAGGACGAACAACAATCATACCATAGGCTAGCTTCTAGGGTTTAGCCTCTCTGATCTCGTGGTAGATCCACTCTTGTACTACCCATATCATCAATATTAATCAAGCAGGAGTAAGGTTTTACCTCCATCGAGAGGGCCCGAACCTGGGTAAAAACATTGTGTCCCTTGCCTCATGTTACCATCCGCCTAGACGCACAGTTCGGGACCCCCTACCCGAGATCCGCCGGTTTTGACACCGACACTTCCCCAGCGAACACAATTCCAAACTTATACCACGAGCCGATGGACCCTTAAAGGTGCTTGAACACTACAATAACAACAACGCCTACAAGTTTGACATCCCACGCGACAAATACTCCTTGAGCGACATCTTCAACATCAAAGATCTCTCCCTGTACCATGGTGATCAGGATTTCAATCTGAGGTTGGATCTTTCCCAAGGGAGGGGAGATGATGCAGAGCATCCTAGGGTCATCCCCATGGACCTATTATCATCTCGCCAAGTGCCAGGAGGACCTATGACACGAGCATGAGCTAGAGCCCTCGAGACTGAGGTGACTTCCTTCCTTAGTGATATTCCCCATGATCCACTTGAGACATGGTTACTACCTAAGTCCGAGATGTTGTGCATGATCAGGTACCAAGAAGACCCTCCCGAAGATGCACGTGAAGACGGACAAGTCCCCAAGTTCACGGATGAAGAGAACCAACGGAAGGAGTCAAGAATAGCTCCCAGGACCCGAACATCCAGCCATGTACCCCAACATCCGGCCCTTGGACGTGTCACCTGCAGCAAAGGACCAACGGCCAAGTCTATAGGGCCCGGACATCCGGCGGCCAGCCCGGACGTCCGGCCCCAGCCCAGAAATCTGTACACAGCCTATCCAGAGAGCACCGAGGCCGACCCTGCTAGCCCGGACATCCGGCCCCTCGGGCCCGGACATTCGGGCCGATGCCCGGACGTCTGGTCCCGCCTTTCTGTGCACAGTGAAGGGCCGAGGCCCATGTACCCCTTCGCCCACCTAGACTATATATACTCTTCCTCCTCCCTCTTTCTAGGGTTAGCAAAGTAGTAACTCATTGAGAAGCTTTGCTCTCCACTTGATCCCCTTCTCCTTAGGAGTTCACGACCTCTATGGAGAAGATCCCCCAAGTGGATTCAAGACCCCATCACGGGAAGACCCCTCAAGACCTCCTCACGGAGAAGAACTACCACTACTTGTATCGTCCCTTGTTGGATTTGGACCGCGTACCTCTTTATGTTTCAAGGATCTAGCATATGTGTGACGGAATCTTGTTGGTTTGAGTGATTCTCTCATGTTTTCCCTCGTGTTTCCCCTCGTGTTCTTCGTGTTCCTCGCTGGGATCCGCTCCTTTCGTGAAAGATTCGGGCATCTAGGGTTCTACCATACATCAATATGGTTGCTCACCGTTGAGCCGGCACGGAGTGCTCTACTCGCGTCCCTCCACGCGCACTCTGCTAGCGGTTGGGCCTGCGCACGATCATGTCGGGGCCCCCATAAGCATGCGGTTGCGTTGCGCGCATCGCCATGATGCAGTTACGTGCGGCACGATGGAGTTATGCGCTGCAAATTAGAACTGCCATCCAGGCGTACCGATATTCCAGGCCGTCCGGCTTCCCCTTTAATTCCCGCGGCCATTATAATAACCTTAGTCTCTTCAACCTTTTGATCGTTCCCGACAACAGAACAAGCACACCCACGATGACACATAGAGAGGGGATGTCTAGCGGCGCTCCAATGGAGTTCGGCGAGCATAAAGTGGAGACCCACGCGAGGGAGACGGATCTCTCAATGGTGTACACCATAGACCCGGCTGTGGTGGACGACTACATCAACACCGTTGAGTAGTTGCTTGCTCGAGACAAGTACAAGGTGGTCGGCATCAACCTCTTGTACCCCGATGGTCGTCCCAACATAGATCAGAAGGTTGTAGTCGCCCAGCTGTATGTGCGCCATCATGTTCTCATCTACCACTACTGCATGGCCATAGAGCCTTGTGACCGTTTCGCCAGGTTTGTCAATAGCATCGACTACAAGTTTGCTATGGTGGAAACCACCGACAATGTAAAAGTGCTTAGGGTTACGGGCTTGAACTGCAAGAACCTTGTCGAAATCCGTGAGCACTACAGGGTCTGGGGAAGCATGAAGGACTCCATAGTTGAACTCGCCACGGCCATCATCGACCAATACTATGAGAAGATGAAGTAGGATGCCAACAGAACACGTCCCTTATCCTGGCACGGGGCTTGGATGCGGCAACTGGATGAATCTCACCTCAGGTTCGCGGCCAAGACCGTGTACACATGCTACGAGATGCACAGGTGGGTCGTTGACATGATGAAGTGCCTCGTTACCGAAATCGACAAGGCCGGATCGTGCCACAAGCAGAGCAGTAGCGGCAAGCGTCACAAGAAGTAGATGATGATTAGATGATCGTTTATCCTAGTTAATTATGCATGTAATATATAGTTGACCTTGGTGTGTGGAAATGTCATGTGTGTAGTAGCCACTTATGTAATTATGCATGTAATAGTTTACTTTGGTGTGTGCAAATGTCATGTGTGTAGTAGCCACCTATGTAATTGGATGTTTAATTTGGTTATGCAACCATGTCCTTATAAGTGTGTGTAGATATATATATGTTGTTGTTCTGTATGCAATCCCAACGCACAACACACACGTCTTATTAGCAGCAATCGTTCGTGTTATTATCGGTCTCCGCACACATTTCTGATTACAGACCTGTTTGCTGCGTATCACACACATCTTGTTATATTGAACCATTTCTGTTATCTTGGCTCAGAGCAAGCAGTTCATCCGAGTGAACTTTTTGCCCTCTATCACACACACCTAGATCTGGCTAACCGTTTCTTTTGTTCCGCCTAATCACAAACAGTTCACTCGAGTGAACCATACGCCGTATATCACACACACCTTCATCTGGCTGCCCATTTCTGTTCTTCTACCTCATCACAAATAGCTCATTGAACTGAACTGTATGCCCCACATCGCATACGCAACTAAAATCTAAACTGTGTTTCATGCATCCGTCATCGCAAATGTTTTGCATCTTTTTTGACGGTTTTTACATCACCGTTTGCAATTATTGCATCACACACAGTTTCGTCGAAGGGTCTCTGATTGTAGTGTCGCGTTAGCAGCATCCTGCAGTAGTGGTATGTCTTGATTCGGGGTCGTTGTTGGCTTATTGCGGTGTGGATTAGATTCTTTGATGCCGAGCATCCTACGGTCATCCCCATGGACCTACCATCGTCTCACCAAGTGCCAAGAGGACCTATGACACGAGCATGAGCTAGAGCTCTCAAGACCGAGGTGACTTCTCTCCTTAGTGATATCTCATTCGATCCTCTCGAGACATGGCTACTACCTAAGTCCAGAATGTTGTGCATGATTAGGTACCAAGAGAACCCTCCCGAGGATGCACATGAAGATGGTCAAGCCCCCAAGTTCATGGACGAAGAGGAACGACGGAAGGAACTGGAGAAGTCCCCAGGACCCGGACATCCGGGCCCCAAGTCCCGGACATCCGGCCCCTGGAACAACTACCATAGTCGTAGCCCAGCTGAAGCTACAGGCCCCGGACATCCGGCCAGGTCCCGGACATCCAGCGCATGGCGAGCAGCCGGACATCCGGCTCAACCCCCAGAAATCCGGCGCCCATCACAGGAGCGGAACACGGCCAGCCTGGACATCCGGCCCGACGCCCGGACGTCCGGCCTCCCCTGTCTACGCACAGTGTAAAGGGCCGAGCCCATGTACCCATTTGCCCCCTAGACTATATATACTCCTCCGCCCTCTTTCTAGGGTTAGTGTTGTGATAGCTCATTTGTGAGATAGAGCCTCGCTCATCCATCCGGATCTGCTCCTCCAAGAGATACTGTGCCTCTTCGGAGAAGGTCCACTTGGATTCAAGACCCCTAACGGGAAGAACTCAAGACCTCCTCACAGAGAGAACCGATTACCATGTGTATCGTCCCTTGTTGGATTCGGATCGTGTATCTCTTTGTGTTTCGAGGATCTAGCATATGTGTGACCATCTCTTGATGGTTGAGTGATTTCTCTCGTGTTTCTCTCGTGTTTCCCTCGTGTTCTTCCCCTCTCATGTTCTTCGTGTTCTTGGTAGGATTCCCTCCAAATGTGAAAGATCGGGCATCTAGGGTTCTACCCTACATCATCTTGGTATCATGAGCCACGTTGATAATGTATTTGGAGCCCCTACCCTTTGTTTTCCATCTTGATTTTGTTGTTTTTCGTCCTAATCCAAAAATCCCCACCAAAAATAGCCCCAATTTTTTTTTGTGATTTGTTGGTGTGATGAAGTTTTGTTTGATTTGACCCATGGATTTGCGTTGCCATGTGTGGATCTAGCTTTCCCCCATCTTCTCCGCAATTTCCTTCCACAAGATAATCCAAATTTTCCCCAGGAGTTGCCTTTCCCCCATGGAGTTCATCGCGTTCGTCCACGGATTCCGAGCCCGGACACCCGGCTCCTTGGCCCGGACATCCGGGTGCTGACAGCAACAACTCCATTCCACCGCTCCATTTTCCGCCTAACTCTCGCCAAAATTTGTTCGAGTGCCCACATACACTTCCGCATACCACCATCACTTCCGCATACCACCATCACTTCAGCATACCACCACCATTTTACGCAAGCACCACCATCGCTTACCGCTACCACCTACGACAATTTTGACCATTTTGGTCTTTGAGAATTTGAGTTATGCTTCCCGTGTCCTATTGTGTTTCGGCTATATAGGTACGGTTCGACAACATCACCACCGCTCATCTTCGCCAAGGACTTGTCATCACCAACAACCGTCCATGATTACAAACGACTACCGCGGCGGTAACCTCAATGACATCTTTGTCTATTCCATGCCATTTGCATTGATAACCACATAGCCTTACTTTTGTGTTGCTTACCCATCAAGACTAGCCTTTGAGTATTGTCGGCAATGTGACTTGTGCACATTAGTGATCATACTCCACATAGCATACATACCACATCATAGTGGTGCATATCTTGGTATCATCTTTTGTGTCACAAAGTTGTCATCGCATACACAATTGCTATCTTGGTTTATGAAGTTTTGCATGAGAAAAGAGCTTAAAAGTGAAAGAGCCAAACTAGCTTTCAAGCAAAGAAGGAAAGATAAGCAAAGAGCTTACGATCAAGAACCATAGCATCATACTACATTAAGATTGTTATATCCGATCATCTTGGATCATACCACCAGAATAACATAGATATAGCATACTTGGGATAGAAGTGGTTGCATTTTTTCCTAGTAGGTTGTGCACAAGTTCCGTATCCACTTATTGTGCAATCGTGCTAGCGTCTCTCTAGAGTTGTGCAACAAGAGCATTTTCGTGGATTCCACATTTTGGCTCATTCCTTGGTTGCACGACCCCACTTATCTATTTGCGTGTGTGTTTCCATGTACCATATCGTGCTATTGGTCTACTTGTTGCATTTTTGTGAATCTTTTCCAACATTATTGAAGCTCACTAACAATTGCATCAAATTTTGTGCCACCATCCTAACCGAGCTTTTACTTGTGTAGGTGTGAGAACCGACAAGAATTGGTACCAATTGTGCTATTTCCTTGTTCCATATTTGAGTGATCATTGATCCACCTTCAACATCGGTCAAGGTACATTTGGTATAAGTTCTTCTCTTTCTCCCACTCACATATTTTTTTGGAATGATGGATAGGCCAAGTTCTTCTACCAACCCACTCTTCATCGAGCAAGACGACGACATGTCATCATATTTCACCAAGAGCCACCTCTTTGGTGCACAACAAGCATTGCATCAAGAACAACAAGCAATGAGCGACCGCATCAACAATCTCGTCACCGACTTGCGACTCTCCGAGCAACGAACAATAGACTACTTCGACAACAAGCTCGATGCTCACAAACAAGAGAATGCCGCAAGAATGGACGAGATTCGTTCCTTGTTCGTGAATCGCCATTCTTCCACTTCTTCCTACTCAAGACGGAGCCGTTCGAGTCAACACACCAATGACACCTTTTCTAGCTCAAGTACACCGACATCGAACACTCTACATCGAGCCGCATGTCAAGACCGGCAAGCATCTCGCAATCCTCTACACGGCAATCATCCACAAGAGCAAGTCGACGAGCAAGCATATCGTCATCGACGAAACCAAGTCCTTCTTGCACAAGCACAAGAACGACAACGTCAGCGCCTCCAAGAAGAAGAGCGAGCGTGACAACATCAAGATGAACAAGACGCTGAGGCTCAATGTCAAGAACAACGACTACGTGAAGCTCAAGCACTTGAAGCGCAATGTGCCCTCCAAGAATCAAGTCGAGCCATTGCCAACCGCAACCAAGATAGGCGCAATCAAGAGGAAGCACTTCGATAAGAAATTCAAGAGCAGAACTACCAAGCACGAGTGCATCATCAAGTTCCTCCAGCTCCTCCACAAGCTCGACAAGCTCCTCCTCAACCTCAAATTAATCAAGAGCAAGACGAAAATGGAAATCCTCCATGCCAAGAGAAACATGAGGTTGATAATCCTCCACGCCAAGGGCGTCATAATCACCCTCGACCCCAACACAATGAAGAGCAATGCTATGGCAAGCTCAAGTTCACCATGCCCAAGTTCAATGGAAGAAATGATCCTGAAGATTACCTATCATGGGCATTGAAGGTCGATAAAATCTTTTGTTTTCACAACTATGAGGAAGAGAAGAAGATCGCTATGGCATCGCTTGAGTTCCAAGACTATGTGCTCATATGGTGGGAACAAGTCCTTAAACGCCGAGAAGCAAGAGGTGAACCACCAATCACCACATGGGAGGAAATGAAAGATGTCATGGGCGCATGCTTTGTGCCAACCTACTACAACCATGATCTATTCAAGAAACTCCAACTCCTCAAGCAAGGAACAAAGAGCGTTGAAGAATACTACAAGGAAATGGAGATTGCCATGATAAGAGCCAATGTCACGGAAGATGATGAGAAAACTATGGCCCGTTTCTTGAACAACCTCAATCATCCCATCAAGAAGATTGCCGAGTTCCAACCCTACTCCAACCTCATTGAGCTAGTGCATCAAGCTACGAAAGCGGAACGTCAAGTGCAAGATGACTTCAAGTACGCCAAGTACTCGTCCAAGAGCTACGACTTCTCCAACACCCAAGCTTCAATGACTCCAACAACTCCTACCTTAAGCAAGCCATGTATAAGCAACGGCGACATGTCGAGTTACAAGAAACCTTCGACAACCTCAAGTCGTCCTCCTACTACAAGAAACTTAAAGCCGCGCGCTTCATCATCTACTCCAACCGATGAGACCGTCAAGATAAGTTCTATCAAGTGTTTCACTTCCGGCGGCCGAGGTCACAAGTCCTTTGAGTGTACCAATAAACGCACCATGATCCTCAACGACGACGGAACCTATGACTCCATGAGTGAAGAGGAAATGGAAGCCCTTGAGCAAGTGTCCATGCACCGGCGCGTGAACGAAGATGAAGATGATCAAGTATTTTGTGATGAGGATCCGAGCCCCACTCTAGTTGTCTCCAAAGTCTTGACTCTTCAACATCAACAAGACGAAGACCAAAGATGCCACATCTTCCACACAAAGGCCAGCATCAACGGAAGGTCCGTCAAGGTCATCATCGATGGAGGGAGTTGTCACAACTTGGCAAGTGAAGAACTATGCTACAAGCTACAATTGGTCAAGATGAAGCGCTCGCACCCCTACAAGGTCCAATGGCTAAGTGATTCCGGCACTATACAAGTTGAGCATACGATCAAAGTCTCCTTCAAAATCAGAGCATGTGAGGACACTTTGGAGTGTGATGTCGTCCCGATGTCCGTTTGCTACCTCATTCATGGTCGACAATGGCAATTTGACCGCGACGTCATCCACAACGGGCGTACCAATCACTATAGCTTCAAGATGAAAGGAAAGGAGTACGTGTTGCGACCTATGTCTCCAAGTCAAGTGATCGCCGACAAGCAAGCCACCCATTGTGGAGAAAAGAGTGAGAGAGTGACCCACCCAAAAGAGAGTGAGCGCCAAAAGCAGAGATCGAGTGCCTCCACGATGAGCAACAAGAAAAACTTAGTCATATTTGCCACCAAAAGTGAGATGAGAGAAGTGTGTGATAACCCATCACGTGTTATGCACTATGTCCGTGTGAGCAAGGACGAGGCAGCAAAAACTAACACCTCCCACGATCTACCTTTAGTGTTGTCTTCTCTTTTGTAGGAATTCCAAGATGTTTTCCCCGATGAGCTACCTCCGTGTCTACCTCCACTACGAGGCATTGAACACCGAATTGACCTCATCCCCGGAGCACCTCTACCTAACAAAGCTCCCTACCGCGTCAACCCAGAGGAAACTAAGGAGATCCAACAACAAGTACAACAACTCATCGACAACGGTCATGTATGTGAAAGCTTGAGCCCTTGTGTCGTCTGGTCATACTTGTTCCAAAGAAAGATGGTACTTATCGCATGGTTTCCGATTGCCGTCCCATCAATGCTATCACCGTTAGATATCGTTACCCTATTCCACGCTTAGATGATATGCTTGATGAGCTTAGTGGAGCCGCCATTTTCTCTAATATTGATCTTAAGAGTGGCTACTATCTAATACGCATCCAAGAAGGTGATGAATAGAAAACCGCATTTAAGACCAAATTTGGCTTATATGAATGGCTAGTTATGTCAATGGGTTTATCCGAAGCACCCGGTACTTTCATGCGAGTCATGCACTTTGTTCTTCGTCCCTATATTGGTGTGCTTGTTTTGGTCTATTTTGATGATATTCTGGTCTTTAGCAAATCCCTCAAAGATCATGTCACCCATCTTAGAACCATGTTGCAAACCCTTAGGAAAGAGCGCCTTTATGCTAATATGGACAAATGCCTTTTTGGTGTCAATAAGCTTGTTTTCTTGGGTTTTGTTGTGCCTTCTAAGGGTGTTCATGTAGACGAATCTAAGATCAATGCTATTAAAACTTGGCCCCAACCAACCAACTTGCAGCAAGGGCGTAGTTTTCTTGGTTTAGCCGGTTTCTATCGTAGATTTGTGAAGGATTTTAGCACCATTGCTTCACATTTACATTCTTTGAGTAAGAAAAATGTGCCATTTGTTTGGGGAACATCCCAAGATACCACATTTAATGAGCTAAAGAATTTGCTTACTCATGCTCCCGTGCTTGCATTACCCAACTTTGACAAACCTTTTGAGATTCATTGTGATGCTAGTGGTAATGGCATAGGAGGTGTGTTAATGCAAGAGAAGCGCCCCATAGCATATTTTAGTAAGAAACTTTCTGGAGCGCAACTCAATTATCCCATCTATGACAAAGAGCTATATGCTTTAGTGCGAGTTTTGCGTGAATGGGAACATTATCGTCGTCCTCATGAATTTATCATCCATACCAATCATGAAACGCTTAAGTATTTAAAAGGACAAACTAAGTTGAACAAGCGTCATGTTAAATGCAGTGAATTCATTGAGTCATTTCCTTATGTCATCAAGTACATCAACGGTAAGGAAAATGTAGTGGCGGATGCCCTTTCCCGCATATGCATGCTTGTCACTAAACTCGAATTGAGTGTCAATGGCTTTGAGCACATAAAAGACTTGGATGCGCATGATCCTACTTTTGCTATTCCTTATGCCAAATGTTTGACGCATACATCTTGGGAACGATATTACATCAAGGATGGTTATCTGATGAGAGCTAACAAACTTTGCATTCCCGAGTCTTCTCTTCGTTTGCTCCTTTTACAAGAGGCTCGTGGAGGCGGACTCATGGGACACTTTGGACGCAACAAGACATTCACCACGCTCTCCAAGAACTACTTTTGGCCTAAGATGTGCCGCGATGTCTCACGTTTCACCAACCGATGCTCTACATGTCGCGAAGCTAAGTCAAAAGCTCAGCCCCATGGTCTTTACATGCCTCTTCCTATTCCTTATCAACCTTGGGAAGACATTAGCATGGATTTTGTACTTTGTTTGCCTAGAACTCAAAATGGAAAGGATTCCACGTTTGTTGTTGTGGACCGATTCTCTAAAATGGTTCGTTTTATCCCATGCAACAAGATAGACGATGCTTCACATATTGCAAATATCTTTTGTAGGGAAATCTTGCACCTACATGGAGTGCCCAAGTCGATTGTCTCGGACCACAACGTCAAGTTCTTGAGTTACTTTTGGAAGACTCTATGAGCCAAGCTCGGAATCAAGCTCTTGTTCTCTTCGGCATACCATCCCCAAACCGATGTCCAAATGGAGGTGACGAACCATACACTCTCCACTCTACTTCGCGTGTTGATCAAGAGGAACATCAAGGAACGGGAGGAGTGCCTGCCCATCGCCGAGTACACCTACAACCACGCAATACATTCGACTACCGGCAAGTCCCCTTTCGAGGTCGTCTACGGTTTCAACCCGTTGTACCCGTTGGACATTCTTCCTCTACGACTACAAGAGCGCACCAACATGGACGCAAGTGCCCGAGTGAGATACCTCAAGAAGATGCATGAAGATACAAGGCACACCATCGAGCGCTAAGTACATCGACTCGCGACCAAGTTCAACATCAACATGCAACCCATGATATTCAACAACGGAGACCTTGTCTGGCTACACCTTCGCAAGGAGCGCTTCCCCAACAAACGCAAGTCCAAACTTCTACCATGAGCTGATGGACCCTTCAAGGTGCTTGAACGCTACAACAACAACGCCTACAAGATCAACATTCCATGCGACAAGTACTCTGTGAGCGACATCTTCAACGTCAACGATCTCTCCCCGTACCATGGTGATGAGGATTTCGCTCCGAGGTCGGATCTTTCCCAAGGGAGGGGAGATGATGTGGAGCATCCTACGGTCATCCCCATGGACCTACCATCGTCTCACCAAGTGCCAAGAGAACCTATGACACGAGCACGAGCTAGAGCTCTCGAGACCGAGGTAACTTCTCTCCTTAGTGATACCTCATTCGATCCTCTCGAGACATGGCTACTACCTAAGTCCAGAATGTTGTGCGTGATTAGGTACCAAGTGAACCCTCCCGAGGATGCACATGAAGATGGTCAAGCCCCCAAGTTCATGGAAAAAGAGGAACGGAGGAAGGAACCGGAAAAGTCCCCAAGACCCAGACATCCAACCCCCAAGCCCCGAACATCCGGCCCCTGGAACAACTACCACAGCCGCAGCCCAGCCGAAGCTACAGGCCCCGGACATCCGGCCCAGGCCCTGGATATCCGGCGCACGGCGAGCAGCCGGACATCTGGCTCAACCCCCGGAAATCCTGCGCCCATCATAGAAGCTGAACATGGCCAGCCCGGATATCCGGCCTGATAGCCCGGACATCCCGCGCCTCGCGAGCGCCTGGACATCCGGCCCGACGCCCGGACATCCGGCCTCCCCTGTCTGCGCACAGTGTAAACGACCGAGCCCGTGTACCCCTTCGCCCCCCTAGACTATATATACTCCTCCTCCGCCCTCTTTCTAGGGTTAGCGTTGTGATAGCTCATTTGTGAGATAGAGCCTCGCTCATCCATCTGGATCTGCTCCTCCGAGAGAGACCGTGTCTCTTCGGAGAAGATCCACTTGGATTCAAGACCCCTAACGGGAAGAACTCAAGACCTCCTCATGGAGAAGAACCGGTTACCCTATGTATCGTCCCTTGTTGGATTCGGATCGTGTATCTCTTTGTGTTTCGAGGATATAGCATATGTGTGACCATCTGTTGTTGGTTGAGTAATTTCTCTCGTGTTTCCCTCATGTTCCCCTCGTTTCCCCTCTCGTGTTCTTTGTATTCTTGGTAGGATTCCCTCCAATGTGAAAGATCGGGCATCGAGGGTTCTACCCTACATCATTCTTGCTAGAAGTTCTTGATTCAATTCTCCCCCATCCCCACCCCAAATGGTGCGCATTTCTTGGAGTTTCCGTTCCCCTTGCAGGCGAATTGATGTTTCAAAATTGGTGTTGCCACTTGGATTTGAGGGTTTCTGCAGATTCTTGATCACAAAAGCCCACCTTCTTGACTCCTTCTTACGAATTTGGCTTCCAGTTTTTCGAAGGAGATGACTTGCGTATTCTTGTCTAAACTTCCTTATTCGTCAAAAAGTTGAGGTGGAGGATTCAATATATAATACAGTAAGTACTACTTCTACGTGTTAAGCTTTAATTTAGGGGTTCTTGCTTCTAAAATCGCTTGGAAAATGTAGCGACATGTCACCATCCGATGTCTTCTTTCCTAAATTGCTTTTATGAATTATTATTATTATTACTAGGAAAATTGCCCATGCGTTGCAACGGGAGAAATAAATCACCGCATATCTGAAACAGTTCATTCATGTTGTCACCTACTTTTGTCACCATCGTCAGTAGTGGTCATATTGTCCACCTATTCGTGATGAAACATGATCAGTCTCAATGCCTTGAGGTTGGTCATCACACTCTAGCACACCTTTTTGCGAGTCCTCCCTGCATGGACTTGTATTTTTTGCCGACTCATAATGATGGTGGAGCATAGATGGACAGAGTAGTATCCATTGCAACTTAAAACTAAAAAAAGTGTACATTAGGAATAATCTTCTTGCTATGATCTTCTGGTTGATTTGTATTTTCTAAAGCGATAGTATATGTATAGGTAGATCATTTGCCTACTGCAGAAAAGTATATCAAAATAATCTGCATACATGTTTAATATTCCCTCCGTCCAAAAATACTTGTCATCAAAATAGATAAAAAGGAATGTATCTAAAACTAATATACTTCTAGATACATCCCCTTTTATTCATTTTGATGACAAGTATTTCCGGACGGAGGTAGTATTTTGTTACACAAAAATATGTTAAGACTGCGCAATATGAAAAATAAAATAATTTAATATTCAAAGAAATATGGAAAATAATTTGCAGCATCTATAGAAATAATGGAATCTTTGCCTTGGGGAATATGTAACCCTCATAAGTCGATTCATTCGAAATTATGGTCATATTATGTGATGCATAAGCTAGTTCGTTCGAGAGATACAAATTAAAACATCTTAGCTTGGGAATTTCTAGGTATAGTAATACATATTAGTCTCTCTGTTTATTAAGTGCAGAACCATGCACACTACAACCACGTTGGGAATTGAACAAACATATGCACAAAACTAAAATTTATACCATAAAATAACACATAAGTAATCCAGATGCAACTGAAACACCATGAGGAATGTGCATGTCCCTAGATCTAATAGCAATTGTTTTTAGGGGCACTGCAAATGTAATCGGTATGAGGTCATGAGGTCATGACAACTGAAACAGATCAGAGTAAATCAAACAAATGAAGTGATCATCATGCTCATCAAAAATTGTTCCAACGATGCCAGGTTCCAGCTCAATTGTAGGTGGATGCATGTTCAAAGCTATTCTATGTCAGAAGAGTGAACTGTGGATCTCCATAGATTGGTCTCGTGGAGCATGGAAACAACATGTGTGATGTCAACATAGTACCACATGTTGTTCCGTGAGCTCGAAGCCAATATCAAACCACCATCCAAGATTAAAAAAAAGTTCCTTGCTGCATAGTTTTTCTTCTTGGTCCCGCTGCATACCTTCAATTAATATTATTCATAGTTGAACATGGCAGCACCTCCCATTCCATCTTAGCCACGAACCACATGTTTAGAGACCCATCTAAGGTAATCGGACACCTCTGATCACAGTCCTCCTGCTTTTCTTCCTATCTTCATGTCCCCACACAATCCACAACACCACAGAACCATCACCTCAACCCAAGCCAGCCAGCCCATGCACAGGCATGTCCCAACAAGCCCCTCTCTTTGTTCTTTTTTTCACCAGAAGCCACATATCATCTCGACCTGTGCCTCAATCTCCATTTCTTTTTTCTTGTCTTGGGCTCCTTGATGATTCTTGTGAAACTTCGGCCTATATAAATTGGTGGATTTTAACGCAAAGGGCCGATGTGGGACTATTTATTTGTGCATCTAACTTTTTTAGAAGAATTTGTGCATCTAACTCAGTATTCGTGCGCACGACTGTAGGCAGGGATTTGAGCAACTTGGGCCTGACTAACCTCACAGACCGGCCCACCTAACTCTTGAGGCCCAACCGCCCCCACTACTCTAACCCTAGCCTGATCCCCTAGCCTCCCGAACCCCATCTCCTCCCAGCGTCATCACATGCACCACACGAACAAAGGGGCAGCGCCCAGCGCGCCTCAGCTCGCCGCCAACCTCACGCGCTCGCTAGGTTGCCGCCCCTCCGTCCTGCACTCTGATTCGTCCGCCGCCTCCTTTCTTCCATGCTCCTCCTCTCATTCTCCACCCAGCCTCGCAGCTGCCTCTGCCTGTGGCGCCGCTACACGACTCGGCCCCGTCAGGCACCACACTGGAGCCCCGTCTGTCTCCTTCCGTGAGACTTCAACTCGCTTGCACCACCCGCCTCTTGCTGCATTAGGTGAACACCATGGCCGACCTCTACCGCTCAAGTGCCCTACTCGCCTTGAGAGCCACCTTTTCTTGCCGCGTGCAGCACCACCGACAGTGCCGATGCTCGCCTTCCTGCCGGTCATCCACACCTTGCCCTACTACCAAGATTGTGACTGCTGCTCCGACCCCCTCTAGCACACGCGCACAACCAACACCATTGAGACACCCTGTCCTCTGCTGCTCGGCCATCCAGCTGGGCAAGCCCCAGGGCCGGCCCTGAGGGGGGGCAGCAGGGGCGGCCGCCCCGGGCCCCCAACATCAAGGGGGCCCCTCCCAGGTACACTACGCAAGGTAGCCCACAACCAGGAATTCGTCGTCCGGCCTTTTTTCTTTCGATCCCAGCAGCAGCGCATCGAGCCTGGCCTAGCGTATGTGCAGGTAGTAGAAGCCCATGCTTGTTTTTTCCGCTGCCGACGCCCATCGCTCGCATCAAACTCAATCCTTAATCGTAGCAAGGCAATCCCCAATCGCCGCCGCCGACGCCGCAGTAGCGGCAACGAAGGTGAGCACGCAAGTAGGCTTGTCGTCAGGCTCCGGTAAGGAATGCTTCGTTCCTTTTCGATCTAATCTTGTGAGGTTGTATCATCGTATCCGTATGGATTTTGAGATTTTCTGCCCTTTCTCACTCAGGGCAAAAGTTTGCTGTCGAACCGTGAGCAGGATTTTCCCCTTGTATTCAGAACAAGGGGCCGTGATATTTTTGTTTGATTAAGAATTATTTAATGGAGCACTGTTCACTCTAGTAGCAAATCAGGTATTCCCTCCGTCCGAAAATACTTGTCATCAAAATGGACAAAAAGGGATGTATCTAGAACTAAAATACGTCTAGATACATCTCCTTTTATTCATTTTGATGACAAGTATTTCCGGACGGAGGGAGTAGGAGTATGTACTAATCAATAGGATGTGTTTATCATAGTCAGGAGGCACAATGTTTTTGTTAATTCGCTATGATTGACACTTGTGTAATTTAGCAAATGTTAGCAGCACAAAATATGTCGGAAGCACATTTTGATTCCGAGTAATAGATCATAATGGACATCTTGTAATTCAGAAATTACCAAAATCAGTACATGACAAAAATGTGGAAGATAGAACGCCTACTAAATCTGAATGAAGACGAAGAGTTTACGTAGTTGTGTTCGACGATTGAGTATTGGACAATGTCTACTGAAGCAAGATCAACCACTAAATTGTGTCGAATTCTATATAAACTTGTTTGTTCAACTTAATGATCAATGTCATGGTTTTGATGCTGCAAAACTATTATCTACGAGGTGTTGGGGTTGCGTCCCATTTAGGTTTCATGGTAATGTATACATATATACTTATTTAATTTTGGATGCATTTCTAGGGTCGTTTTTCGCAAAGGGAGTGTACCTCACCTCTGCATTTTCAGTGTTTATTGGTAACCTTTCACGTATACATATGTTAAATATGATTTCGATGTCTACATTAAAGGGCCCCCACGTTATAGTTTCGCCCCAGGCCCCTGTATTCTCAGGACCGGCCCTGGCAAGCCCCATGCTTAGCCACCCGAGGTTTTGCCAAGGATTGCGGGTTGAGTACTAAAAAATGCAGGGTCCTTTTTGTAAGAACAAAACATTTTCCAGATCCACTTAAAAAGGGATTGCGGGTTGAATTATCAGAAAACATAAGGACTTTTTCATAAAACGGGCGCGACGGTGAGCCCGACAGACTCAATGTGTGCTTTATTAGTAGGTAAAGATTATTGTCTTGTTGCATACGTGAATGTACCAAAGACTACAATATTTCATATGCGCCTGGATTGTGATATTCCAACATGGACAATGTGAAGAAATGAGTGACTTGTTATCTACATGCATGCCATATCCTGTAAACTGAAAATTTTAGCAATCAGCCACCAAAATGAATGCATGGCTTAATTCTATAATTTCTTCAGAAAACTCTAGTAGTAGAAATAGTTTTTTGTCATGTGTTTGTCCAAGTGGCATATGTCAAGGTCGTTGTAACTTGGTTTAGTGGTTTACGTGCTTTTGATCCTCGTATCTTTATTGTGATGTGGCAAGCTGTAATTAGTGGTTAACTAGTGCCCATTTCTTGTCAACAAATATTTTCATTAAATCTGTTATTTTCTTGCCAAGGCATCTGGAATAGCTGCATTAGATGTGAAAAAGCTCAAAGATGCCAGTCTCTACACAGTAGAGTCTCTGGCTTACACTCCAAGATCTTTTGCGAATCAAAGGAATCAGTGAGGCCAAAGTTGAGAAGATAATTAAGGCAAGCAAGTAATCATGAGATCAGAATTGTATTTTGCATGTAAATTTTATAGCACACTGTAAAATATTTACTGTCTACAAATGTTTGCAGCATCCAGGCTTGTTCCGCTGGGATTTACAAGTGCCAACCAACTACATGCACAGAGGCTAGAGATCATTCAAGTTAGAACTGGATCAAGGGAGCTTGATAAGATCTTGGATGGTAATGTGCTACCAGCTTTATGCTTTTTCCCTTTCTCAGCATAATTTGATAAATGACTTGTGATCCATTGAGTATCAGATCTTACCTACCTTTAACAGGGGGATAGAAACAAGATCTATCACAGAGTTATATGGTGAATTCCCCTCAGGAAAGACTTAGTTGTGCCACACTGTGTTGTTACATGCCAGATGAGACTTCATTTATTGTTTTTTTATTTGCATTGACACCTAAGTCTTGTTGTTAATCTCTCATATGTTAAACATGATATATTTCAGCTTCCATTGGACCAGGGTGGTGGTGAAGGAAAGGCTCTCTACATTGACGGAGAGGGGACATTCAGACCTCAGAGGCTCCTCCAGATAGTAGACATGTGGCACCTTTGGTTACACTAGTTACTTTGGTTCTTAGCATGAATTTTATTAATAAGCAAGTGAATACTAGATTCTAGGTTGGTTTTAACATGAATTTGATTACTAAGCAAATGAATATTGGATTCTAGGTTGGTTTTAACATGAATTTGGTTATTAAACAAGTGACTACTGGACTCTGGGTTTGGATTGAACGGTGCTGATGTATTAGAGAATGTGGCTTATGCCAGGGCTTACAATACTGATCATCAATCCAGACTTCTACTGGATGCAGCTTCCATGATGATAGGGACGAGGCAAGTTCATCAGTTTGAGTGTATCTCTAAACTTCAATATGATTTTCTTGAGCTAGATAGGTGACTAGCAGTAACTTATTGATCATTATTTTTATTTCTCCTTGTGTGTATAAGGGACTGTATGTTGCCTACATAACTAGCCCATCTGTTGTTACTTTTATCATATGAAAGTCTGTGTGTGTGTGTGTGACCTTTTCGTTGTACTATTGTGAGTTTTCACTATATAGAAGTGTCATATGAGATTAAAGAATGTATGTAGATGTAATGTTAACATCAGACCATTGTGACTTTTCTCATATCCATTGCTTAAAAAGATCCTACAACAACAACAAAGTTGGGGTAGGCTAGAATTGAAACCTATTATATCTCAACCAAGTCATGGTTCTGGCATGTGGACAGCCAACTCCCACACACCCATGTCCACGACTAGTTCTTTGGTGATATTCCAGCCCTTCTGATCTCTCTTTACCTGCTCCTCCCATATCAAGTTTGGTCTTCGCCAACCTCTCTTGACGTTTATTAGCATGCTTTAACTATCCAATATGCACTGGTGCTTTTGGAGGTCTTCGTTGTATATGCCCAAACCATCTTACAGATGATGTTGGGCAAGCTTCTCTTCAATCAGTGCTACCCTAACTCTATCATGTGTATCATCATTTCAGACCCGATCCTTTCTTGCATGGCCACATATCCATCTTTACATGAGCAGCTCTCCTATTGGACATGCCGGCTTTTAGTTGGCCAAAATTCAGTGCATACAACATCGCAGGTCGAATAGTTGTCCTGCAGAACCTGCCTCTTAGGTTTTGTGGCACTCTCTTGTCACTGAGACGCCCGAAGCTTGGCGTCACTTCATCCATCCAACTTTAATTCGATGGCTCAAATCTTAGTCGATATCGCCATCCTTCTTCAGCATTGATCCCAAATATCAAAAGGTGTCCTTCTGAGGTGACACCTGACCTGCCCATCAAGGCTAACTTCTTCCTTGTGCCTAGTAGTACTAGAACAACACCTCGTGCACTCGATTTTAGTTCCACTAATCCTAAAATCTTTTGATTCCAAAGTCTAACTCCACATCTCTAACTTTCTATTAACCCCCGTCTGACTATCGTACACTAGCACCACATCATCCGAAAAGAGCATACACCATGGGACATCTCCTTGTGGCACCTGCTCTTTATTGAATTCTGCTTACACAGCAAGTTTGTTTGGTGCACTATTTTACAGACTAATAGGCAATGTCTATTATATGTATCCTTTTATATGTATTTATAGACTACTAGTAAGTAGTACTAACTGATTCCTGATATTTGGAAATGATATGTGCAGGTTTGCTCTTATGATTGTTGACAGTGCCACAGTTCTATACATAATTGATTTCTCAGGTAGAGGGGAACTATCAGCGAGGCAAATGCAGAGGGCCAAGTTTCTATGGAGTCTTCAAAAATTAGCCGACGAGGTCAGGAGCTCTTTGTTTCTATCTCAGCTATCCTCAAACTGATAAATACACTGCTGAGTTGTTATCTACAGTAGTGCGGCTTTCTCAAAAAATGACCCTGTTGCTTACATGAGTTGATTAAACCTGATTTAATTGCCTGGTGTAGTCTGGAGTTGCTGTGGTTATCACGAATCAGGTAGAGGCACAAGTGGATGGCTCTGCCATGTTTGCGGGGCCACAGGTGAATCCTATCGGTGGGAACATCATGGCGCATGCTTCCACAACCAGGCTTGCTCTTCGCAAGGGAAGAGGCGAAGAGTGAATCAGTAAAGTAATCAGCTCCCCTTGCCTAGCTAAATCCGAAGCAAGGTTCCAGTTATCATCTGAAGGCATTTCAAATGCCAAGGACTGACTAATACCATCTCTGTCTCTCCTCCAGCTCCCTCACATTTGCAAATATGTTCATCTCCATTCTATTTTGATGGCTTAGTGGATGCACATTTTTGTTGTGAGCTTGCAGAGTGTTGCTGTTGTACAAAACAAGGCTGTCTCTCGCGCATTGCATGTGATGTAATGTGTAACTCACCATCTTTCAAATATATTGAATGGATGATGCTTTTTTTTTTTGAAAATGATAAAGGCAAAGGTGTCCCGTCTTTCGATGAGATGGTGGCTATCGTTTTTGATGGAGTAGACTTTGACGATCTGACTACGAACGTGCGAGGACGTCGCGCCTTAGCAATCGATAAACCAACTCCGCGAGGTTATTGACCACGCTGGAGCACGATCAACCTGACTACAAGGGTCTATTTCCTGTAAGCAAACGAAGAACAAGCAAGAAACTTTAATTGCAATCTGGATATTGCAAATAAAGAGGGAAGCTTTATTCATCAAGGTGGGGTTATGTGATGTCTTGGTCTGGTCGTTGAACACAAACGAAGTACGCAAAGTTGCATCTATGGCGAACTTTTAATCTAAACAAAACCTAAAGTCTAAATGACGCGCTAAGGGCTGTATATATGGAGGAAGAGGGGGGGGGGGGGGATTTTGTGGCCCTTGGGGAAGGGGTCCGAAACCAACCCTATCACTTGTTTCCCCACACATACGGACTCTAAAAACATCATATAGTCTAGTATTTCGAAATAGCATGGGCTTGGCCCAATAATAAGGCGACGTAACACCAATAATAGCCTCTGGACGAAATTTAAGAAGTGACATCTTGTATATTTCGTCCAAGCCTTCATACACTCACTATGGTGGCTTCAAAGTCTTGAAATCATCACTTGAAACTCCAGTCTTGTTTCCCTTGCGCATGTCATCATCTCCATGCTTGATCTTGCTCAAGTGATCATCCCTCTTGTCCATGCTAGGCCCTTCATATGTAAGCAAAACAAACGTATCCAATTTAGGCAACATCATATTCTCATGAACATTAGAATCATTACCAAGAAACGAAAGTACCTGATAATTTAATTAGCGTGCGCAACCTCTAGTAATTGGTCCAGTATATGTAGCAGTAGGAGCTATGGGTGTAACAATGGTATTGATGTCCTCATCATCCTCCCCTTCTTGAAATGAAGTCGTCCTCGACGGAAGCTCATCTTCCTCACCCAAATAAGGCTTCAAATCAGCAATGTTAAAAGTGGGACTAACCCCAAAATCTGCAGGCGGCTCAAGTTTATATGCATTATCATTTATTTTCTCTAGCACCTTAAAAGGACCATTAGCACGTGGCATTAGCTTTGATTTGTGCAAATCAGGAAATCTATCCTTATACAAATGTAACCAAACAAGATCTCTAGGTGCAAACACAACATGTTTTCTACCCTTATCTCCAACAAGTTTATATTTAGCATTTATACGCTCAATGTTTTCCTTAGTTAACTCATGCATTTTTAAAATCAATTCAGCATGTTGTTTAGCATCAAAATTAACCTTCTTCGAAGATGGAAGAGGCAACAAATCAATAGGTGCACGAGGTAGGAAACCATACACAATTTCAAAAGGGCACATCTTAGTAGTAGAATGCAGTGAACGATTATAAGAAAATTCAATATGAGGCAAGAATTCTTCCCACATTTTCTTATTATTCCTCAAAACAGCCCTAAGCATACTAGACAATGTTCTATTTACTACTTCAGTTTGTCCATCAGTTTGGGGTGACAAGTAGCACTAAAAAGCAGTTTAGTCCCCAACTTAGCCCATAAATATCTCCAAAAGTGGCTAAGAAATTTAGTATCACGATTTGAAACAATAGTATTTGGCACACCATGCAAGCAAATAATTTCACGAAAGAACAAATCAGCAACAGTACCAGCATCATCGCTTTTATGACATGGTATAAAGTGTGCCATTTTCGAGAATCTATCCACGACAACAAATATGCTATCCCTCCCCTTATTTGTTCAAGGTAAACCTAAAACAAAGTCCATAGATATATCCTCCCAAGGAACACTAGGTACAGGCAAAGGCATATATAATCCGTGAGGATTGAGTCGTGACTTAGCTTTTTGACATGTAGTGCAGCGAGCAACAAAACGCTCAACATCACGTCTCATCTTGGGCCAAAAGAAATGTGTAGCAAGTACGGCCTCCGTGTTCTTCACGCCAAAGTGTCCCATTAATCTTCCTCCATGCGCCTCCTGCAACAACAAAAGACGAACGAAACTAGCTGGAATGCATAGCTTGGCACAGAAAACAAATCCATCATTAACGATGAACTTGTTCCATGTTCTTCCTTCTTTACAATTTTGCAATACATCTTTAAAATCAGCATCATGCACATATTGATCTTTGATGGTCTCCAAACCAAATATTTTGAAGTCAAGTTGTGAAAGCATAGTATAGCGACTAGACAATGCATCAGCAATAACATTTTCTTTACAATTCTTGTGTTTAATGACATAAGAGAAAGTCTTAATGAATTCAACCCATTTAGCATGTCTACAATTCAGTTTAGCTTGACTTTTAATATGTTTCAAAGATTCATGATCAGAATGTATAACAAATTCTTTGGGCCATAAATAATGTTGCCATGTTTGATAGGGACATCAATACCATTGTTACACCCACAACCCCTGCTACTATACATATTGGACCAATTACTAGAGCTCGCGCACGCCAATTAAATTACCAGGTACTTTTGTTTCTTGATAATGATTCTAGTGTTCATGAGAATATGATGCTGCCTAAATTGAATACATTTGTTTTGCTTACAAATGGAGGGCCTAGCTTGGAGAAGCATGAACATTGGAGCAAGAACAAGCATTGAGTTGGTGGCATGCGCAAGGGAAACAAGAATGGATTTTCAAGTGATGATTTCAGGACTTTGAAGCCACCGTAATGAGTGCATGAAGGCTTGGACAAAATATACAAGATGTTGCTTCACAAATTTTGTCCAGAGGCTATTATCGGTGTTGCATCACCTTATTATTGGGTCAGGCCCATGTAATTTTGAAATACATAAGTATAGGCTGTTTTTAGAGTACGTATGTGTGGGGAAACAAAGTTAGGGTTGGATTCAGACCCCTCCTACAAGGGGTCACAAAATTCCCCCTACTCCTCCATATATACAGCCCTTAGGGCGTCGTTTAGACTTTGAGTTTTGGTTAGATTAAAAGTTCACCATAGATGCAACTTCACAAACTTCGTTTGTCTTCAATGACCAGACCAAGACGTCATAGAACCCCATCTTGATCAATAAAGCTTTCATCTTATATTCGCAATATCCAGATTGCAATCTTAGTTTCTTGCTTGTTCTTCCTTTGCTCGCAAGAAATAGACCCTCGTGGTCAGGTTGATCGTGCTTCGGCGTGGTCAATAACCCCTTGGAAGTTGGTTTAGCAATTGCCAAGGCGCGACGTCTTCGCATGTTCGTAGTCGGATCGTCAAAGTCGAATCTCACAGAAAATGATAGCTATCTCATCAAAACATCGGGACACCTTCACCTCTATCAAGTGGTATCATATTTCCAGGTTGCTCGATGAGATTTTACAGTTTTTCATAGTTTAGATCGAGTTTGTTCTTCATACCTATAGTCCATGAAAAAGCCAAAAAAATAGGGTTAGTTCCTCATATCGTAACCAATCTGAGCCTTTGCATAATCTTTTTAGAGTTCCATTTTGTCGAATATGCGGTTGCATCGTCGTGTCAAGTTGTTGTCTTAGCGTTTAGTCCTTTAGAGTTTCGAGTTCTATTCACAGGCTGTCACGTTGTCGCTGCCATATATCACCACCATATCATCATCATTGCCGTTGCCATATATCACCACCACATCATCATCATCGCCGCTGCCATATATCACCACTGCATCATCATCATCATCGCCGCTGCCATATACCACCACCACATATTCGCCGCCAATCTGAGTTCATATATGCCACCACATATCCGCCGCCATCACGCCAATCTAAGTCCACCTGCAACATATATCCACCACCAGCCCGAGTTCCACCAGATTCATCGTGCCAGTAGTCTGAGTTCCACCAGATTCATCTCCGCCACCAGTCCTAGTCCGAGTCCAGTATTTGTTACTCAATTTTAGATTTCCAGATAACGCCATACTCTGAGTCATGAAAGAGTAGGACTTCCCAACTTTTGTGCCACCCAGAGAAGAAAAATAGATCCAGTTTAAAAAAACTAAGTCTGGAAAATTCTGGCTTAGCAGCTTTTAGACCATTTGTAGACTTTTTCGAAAAAAATTTGTTGCGGAGCAAAAAAAAGAGGAAAAAAGTGCACAAAAAAAGTCAAAAAAAGAGAAAAAAAATTCAGAGAGTGCTCCTCCCTTGTTTACATGCAGCACCGTGATTTTGTTAGTGTTCTAGGCTCGCGTCTCTAGCACGGTCTAACCTAGGACCAGCATGGTACCGTCGTTGAGCGTTTATTCAACTTTGCATCTCTGAATTGATTATTATTGACCCTTTTTGCTAGCATATTACAAGCCTTCCCAGCTCCACATACATTATGTCGTGCGTTTGACTCTCCTTGGTAATCGCTCTATCCAAGCTTTAGTAGTTTTGACTGCAACGGTTGCCGATCACTGTCGGTGTCAAAACCGGCGGATCTCGGCTAGGGGGTCCCGAACTGTGCGTCTAAGGCTAATGGTAACAGGAGGCGGGCGACACAATATTTACCCAGGTTTGGGCCCTCTCTATGGAGGTAATACCTTACTTCCTGCTTGATTGATCTTGATGAATATGACTATTACAAGAGTTGATCTACCACGAGATCGTAATGGCTAAACCCTAGAAGTCTAGCCTATGAGATTATGATTGTTGTCCTACGGACTAAGCCCTCCGGTTTATATAGACAGCAGAGGGGGCTAGGGTTACACAAAGTCGGTTACAGAGAAAGGAATCTACATATCCGCATCGCCAAGCTTGCCATCCACGCAAAGGAGAGCCCCATACGGACACGGGACGAAGTCTTCTATCTTGTATCTTCATAGTCTAACAATCCGGCCCACGTATATAGTCCGGCTGTCCGAGGACCCCCTAATCCAGGACTCCCTCAGTAGCCCCTGAACCAGACTTCAATGACGATGAGTCCGGCGCGCAGATTGTCTTCGGCATTGCAAGGCGGCCTTCTTTGAATACTTCAAAGTACCTGACTTAAAGAGCAGTATCCAGCTTTCCATTTAATGTCACGCTCATCGGCTTCTGCACCTTCATGATGTCAGATTCCATGTGTCGAGTGAATGTGAGAGGTCGGGGCATTTTTGCATTTACCACCCTGACCATGTGAGAAAATTGTCTATTTAAGGAGACGGGGATCTTCAGATCTAGTCCAAACCGTCTCCCCCAAACGAGGAATCCTCAGATCTTGCTAGCAGAAACCACCCCAACATGGCTAGCGCTCCCAGCTCTTCCTCCCGCTCTCATGGCCCTAAACAAGGTGATTGGGAAAAGTGTTCTGAATCCCACGGCTAACTGGTGAAGCTGCAGACCTAGGGATTTCTTCCCCCCATAGATCTAGTCCCTGTTCGAGCCGGATTCGCTTCCTTCAACGGTGGGGAGCAGGCGGAGAAGTTTCCCAACCCATCTAGGGGGGGGACGAGTATGTTTTGTTGCCTATTTGTTGAGAGGCGTCGGATTTCCAATCCACCCGTTCCTCCGAGGGCTTCTGGAGCACTATGGCCTCCAACTGCACAATTTTACCCCTGCCTCTATCCTACACATTGCGGGTTACGTTGCTCTTTGTGAGCTATTTCTGGGTTGTGAGGCCCATTTCGAGTTATGGAAAAAGTCGTTCTGCCTCGTCCCCCATAATCAAGAGGGATCAATATTCCAAGTGGGCAGAGCCGAGACATGGCGCATCACCGAGACCGGATACCTATCCGGCACGCCGAAGAAGGCATCCGAAGAATGGCCTTCCGAATGGTTCTATGTCGAGGACGTCTCCCTCCCTGACCCAATCTGAAGGGGTCTTCCTGAATTTTCAAGTGCACAATTGAAGAAGCGCCTAAGCTGGCGTCCTCGGAGCCCTAGGAAGGAAGATAGCATGGAAGTCCACCAATTGATGAGCAAGATAAAGACGCTTGCTCAATCCGGATTGTCAATAGTCGAGGTTATGGCGATATCCATAATGCGAGGGGCTCAACCACTCCAATACCGAGGGCACCCTATGTGGCACTTTAATGGACAAGATGACGCCACCCGCTACGGTCGGAATGGTCCGAACACTTCCGCTGCTTTGGCAAAAATACTGTCCGGATTATACAAAGGGGAGGAGGAGTTCATCTGCATTAAGCCCAGGGATGGATTTTCCATGTACAACCCTCCCAGCTGGGTGAGTGTCCATCCCACTACTCTACTCCATTAACTCCCTGAATCCTTTTTCATAAATATTAATCCATCCATTTATAACAGGAATGGCGGAAAATCACCAGGGAGATCCACAGCCCCGCACCACAGCCAAAGGACCATAACCGGGCCCTTGACCCTAGATTCAAAGAGGACCCGAATATACTCGTAGAGCTCGGGGAAGGGGTGTTTTACCAGGCGAGCTGTGACGACACCGAAGTGGCCATCATTGCTTACTATCCCGGTCTCCTCCCTACGTTGCATGTAAGTAATCAGGAGACTTGTCCTTCGATAGAATTTCCCCTTTCTGCCTTACCCACCGCACTATAGTATGCTCTAAAGGGGAGGTGATCCGCGCGCCACACTGTACCTAAGGCGACACGCAAGAAGGCGGCGCCTACGACGGGCAGGCCTTCAAAGAGGAAGGCAAATAGAGATATGGCCGAGCCTTCATTGAAGAGGTATGGTTTTAAATATGCTCCATGGTCGTCATCTTAAAGTATGACACTATCCGTTGTGTCTTATCAGGAAAAACATCCGCTGGACTGTGTCCGGGGATCCTGCCGGTCATGCCTCTACTAGCCGGATTCCGGACCCTGTCTTGAGGACTGAGGCTAACGCGGAAGTGACACCGGATTGTCCTTATGCGGAGGATTCAGATAAAGTATCCGCCACAAACTCCGTAGTGGAAAGCGTCATGAATCATCGGCGCCGACGGGCCGCTCTTCACGACCTTGGTTTTTCAGAAGAGGCTTTCAATGCCTTTAACTCGGGTGATGCATACATCCAAGCTGCTCGAGATGGGCTTTCCAGAGCCACAGATCAGTATTTGAAATATATGCGGGTAAGTTCATACTTGCACAATTCTGATAATTATATACCAGTAGCCCCCGAGACTTGAAGAAGTTGAAACAACTGATTTAAGGATCGTTGTATACCTAGGTGCTCAAAGAAAAGAACAACTTGTTGTCTCGAGAGCTGGAGAAGTGTCAAGCTCAGCTAACTTCTGCTACCGCTAAACTGGAGAAATCCAAGAAGGCAGCATCTGGTAATGTTCCCCTCTATCGAGAAAACATGATCATATACCAGGAGTATTAATACAGGTGCAAATCTTATGGCAGAATCATCAGATCATCTGAAAGAGGCACCGGAAGTCGCACGAGCGGGAGATCCAGGAGCTCAAAGGCAACTGGCTTTGGGTGAACGTATACCGACACAGGTCAGGGTGGAGAAGAACAAACTTCAAGTTGCCAACACTGAGCTGAGCGTGGGACTAAAAGACGTGCGGGCCCAGCTGGCTGACTCCGTGAAGGAGAATAGGAGGCTGGGAGGTGGCATATTTAGTATGTGTTCAGACTTACCTTTACATAGTTTGGCAAGGGAAGGAACTGACAAAATTTTGTCTGTAGGTATATTGACGGGCCGTCCCGAAGAGGAGGTGTCCGGATCGTCGAGCGATCTTGTCACGCCCAATATGCGACCCTATCCAAAAGGAACTCGAAGGTCCCACCAAGGATAGACCCGCATATTGAAACGCTTTTGCAAGGTGGATATCATTACATCAACATTACATAATAGATGGGGATACGTACATAAGGCATACAATGCCACACGAATACAACATCGAAGTACATAAGAGCATCATCCGGCTACGGAGGAAACACAAACAGAAACTCAACCGACATCCACCCTGCTAGCCCAGGCTGCCGACCTGGAACCTATCCCCTGATCGAAGAAGCAGAAGAAGAACTCAACGCAAAGCAAGCATCGCTCTCGCGTGATGATCATCGCACAACCTGTACCTGCAACTGTTGTTGTAGTAATCTGTGAGCCACGATGACTCAACAATCCCATTACCATGGGTATCAAGACTAGCAAAGCTTAATGGGAAAGGAAGGGGTAAAGTGGTGAGGTTGCAGCAGCGACTAAGCATATATGGTGGCTAACATACGCAAATAAGAGCGAGAAGAGAACAAGCGGAACGGTCGTGAAGCTAGCAATGATCAAGAAGTGATCCTGAACTCCTACCTACGTCAAGCATAACCCAGAAACCGTGTTCACTTCCCGGACTCCGCCGAAAAGAGACCATCACGGCTACACACACGGTTGATGCGTTTTAATTCGGATCTGGTGTCAAGTTATCTACAACCGGACATTAACAAATTCCCATCTGCCTATAACCGCAGGCACGGCTTTCGAAAGATTATACCCTGCAGGGGTGTCCCAACTTAGCCCATGACAAGCTCTCGCGATCAACGAAGGATATACCTTCTCCCAGGAAGACCCGATCAGACTCGGAATCCCGGTTTACAAGACATTTCGACAATGGTAAAACAAGACTAGCAAGACTGCCCGATGCGCCGACAATCCCGATAGGAGCTGCACATATCTCGTTCTCAGGGCACCACCGGATGAGCAATCCGTACAACTAAAACCAGACCTCAAGTTTCCCCGAGGGGGCGCTGCAAAGGGCTCTAGTTCGGACCAACACTTAGACAAGCACTGGCCCGGGGGGCTAAAAGAAAGATGACCCTTGGGATGCGCAACTCCCAAGGGAAAAAGGGGGTAGGTGAGGCAAATGGTAAAACCAAGGTTGGGCCTTGCTGGAGGAGTTTTATTCAAAGCAAACTGTCAAGGGGGTCCCATAAATCACCCGACCGCGTAAGGAACGCAAAATTCGGGAACATAACACCGGTATGACGGGAACTAGGGCGGCAAGAGTGGAACAAAACACCAGGCATAAGGCCGAGTCTTCCACCCTTTACCAAGTATATAGATGCATTAATAATATAAGAGATATTGTGATATCCCAACCAAAATCCTGTCCACCATGGAGCAATCTTCAACTTCACCTGCAACTAGCAATGCTATAAGAGGGCTGAGCAAAAGCGGTAACATAGCCAAGCAACGGTTTGCATAGGAAAGGTGTCAAAGGTTAGAGGTTCATGGCAATTTGGGAGGCTTGAAGAGCAAAAGATAGGTAACGCAGAAAGCGATAGAACGAAGCAACTAGCATAGCAATGATAGTAGTGAGATCCAGGGTAGCGGTCATCTTGCCTAAAATCCCGCAAGGAAGAAGAACGAGTCCATGAAGAAGATGAACGGATGAAGCCGAACCAAGTGTAGACGAACGAATCCTCACGATCGCAACGAAACAGGAACTAACAAGAAGAAGCACACAACATGGTAAACACACCACACATGAACAAGGCATGATGCATGACAAAGCTACATGAAGCTACTCATGGCAAGAGATGATGCAAAGAAGAGCAACACATCAAAGCAAGTTTAAATAAGGCCGGGAACAACATATAACAATTCCGGTAAGTCCTCATATGCATATTTCGAAAATGGTCCAGATCTGAATAAACCTTATGTTCAAGTTGTTAAACAGCAAGTTAAGATGCAACAAGATGATCTACATGAGATTCTAGTCAAGTTACATATAAAGTTCATTTAGTTTGGAGCTACGGCCTAGAAGATATGAGCAAAACAAGTTAAACATGGCATTGATGCAAAATGCATACAAACATCAAGCAAACACCTCAAAACATGGATGCAACATGATAATATGAAACTACATGCAAATCTAAGCAAGTTTCATATAGAGCACACTCAAAACGGAGCAACGATTCAACACACACACATGAAACAAGTTATAGCAACAATCTGTCCAAAACAGCAACTAGGCATATTGCAAGCACCAAAACAACATGCTACAGGACCTCAACATAATAACAAAAGGCATGCACATGATTTACAGGTAAAGCATAACAAAACATGAACACTGAACTATCTCCAGAAATCACTAGAACATGCTCAAACACACATGGCAAGATTGCAAGTAATAACAGTTCAGACTTTGCAGAAAATAACATCAGGTTGCAATGTTTAGAGCTATCAAACAACATGTTACAGGAACTTATCATGGAAAAAAAGGCATGGCATGAATCTACTAATTGCATATATCAAAAGTCCCTTACTGACCATAAGCCAAAAAGGATCAGAAAATATGATGGCACCCACGTAAACATGGCAAGTTATAATACAGATTCAAACATGGCAGAAATAGAATTATGAAGGCATGTTGATGAGCTTGTGCAACTCACTACAGAGCAAAACATGGCATGGCAAGGCAACCAACAGTAAGAATACATATTTGTTAAGCTAAGCATGGCAAGAGCAAGTTCATAGGGTACATGGATCACTAACAACAACCTTGGCAAAATTGAATAACATGTAAACAATCTGCCAGGAAACATTTTGAAGCAAACGTAGAGCAGGTAAATGACATGCTAGACTACTCTATAATTGCAAACAGGGGCATGAATGGCTAGATAAAAACCATATGTTCAAAACACCCTTACTAAAGTATCTCAAAATATGCATGGATCTCTCTGTAGCATCAAGTTTACATGGCATCAAAATAACAGCAGAACATGGACTAAAATCAGCAACATCTCGATGCCTAGTTTGCATGCTTGTGCTAGTCACCACATTGATCACAAAAATACATGGTAAGCACCTCTGTAAAAAGAAGACATGGCATAGATCAAAACACATGTAGACATCAACCTCATAGGATGCACACATCAATCATGGCAAAAATGACAAAAGAGCTAGTTCTGCTAACAGACAGTAGACAACATCATGATGCACTCTTGCAACGATTATTCAGGCATCAAGATGACCTCAAATGAACATGATGCAATGGAACGAAATGATATACTCGTTGAGACAAACAATTTGACATATCACACGCACAAAACGGAGGCACGGATGCAGAGATATGATGCGACAAACATGGCATAAAAATTACACAGATCTAGGACTTAGCAGATTTCTCACCCCGGGGAAAAAGTCAACCGCGGCGAGGACTTCGTCGGAATCTCGCCAGAGAGGAGGGGGATGGCCGGAGATGGGCGGATCCGGGCCGGATCTCGCCGGCTCCGGCCGGATCCCGGTGAGGGGAGGCGGAGGAGGCGACGGGGAGGCGACGGGGGCGGCGCGGCCACCGGGCGGCGCGGCCACCGGCGACGGGCGGAGCGGCCACCGGGCGGCGCGGCGGCGCATGGCGGCGGCGGGCAGCGCGGAAGGCGGAGGGCGTGGGCGGAGAGGCGGAGGAGGCCGCGGCCGGCGGCGGAGAGGCGCACGGCGGCGGGGTCCGCGACGGCGAGGTGGCCGACGGGCGGCGGCGGCCTTCGGCCCGGGCTGTGGCGGAGGCGGGTGGCCGTGGGAGCCGGGCCAGGCGGCGGCGGCGCGAGGGCCCGCGCGGGCCCGCTATGGGCTCCGTGGGCCGGCAGCGAGGCGGGCGCGGGGACGCCACGTGGCGGACGCGGATTCGTCGGGGGCGAGCGGGGCGGACGTGTCCGGCGCCAGGCGGACGCGTCCGGCGGTGGCGAGGGGAAAATGCTACGGTTCATCCGCGAAAAATGGAGGGGAGAGCCTATTTATAGATAGAGGGAGCTAGGAGAGTCCAAATGGAGCACCGTTTTCGGCCGCGCGATCGTGATCGAACGACCGAGAGCATGGAGGGGAGTTAGATGGGTTTTGGGACACTTGGAAGGGGTGTTGGTCTGCAAAGAGAGAGGGGCTTTACAGTTACGCGGTTAACCGTTGGAGTACCAAACGACCTCCAAATGGCACGAAACTTGACAGGCGGTCTACCGGTGGTATACCAAGGCCGCTTGGCAAGACTCGGTCCATTCCGAGAACGTTTAACACCCGCACACGAAATCAAGGTCTGAGAGGGGCGATGGGCGCGCGCGAGAGGTCCGGACTCCGAACGGACAACGGAGAGAACCGGCGGAACCCGAACGGATGCAAGTTTTGAAAAACATGCAGATAAAATGCAGATGATGACATGGCAAAATGCAACACGCAAGCAAATGGCATGGCAATGACAGCGAATTACTGAAGGACACCTGGCGCATCGAATCCGGGGCGTTACAGATCTGCTACTAGAGCTATCCCAAATGCACGAGCGAGCTCAGCACGTGATGCAAAGTGTTGCCAAGGCCTTATGGCCATCCGACTCCCCTCCAGGAAGTATGGAGGGGCTTGTACAACTGTTCAAGGGAGCGCGGCGGCGCTTCCGATTATGGAAGATATCGGCCTACCGGGAAGGTGCGCGAGAGGCCTGGGCGATGGTAAAAACACGGTATACCAAGCTCGACCCAAATCACATGGCTCGGGTCGGACCTGTAGGGTAAAACGGAGAAGAAATTCTTGTTAGTTTGGTATATGACCAGGTACAAGTAGCTGCCAGGTATTCCCAACAGGATTGTAGGCTAGATAGCCTGTTGGATGGCATAGAGGAAGAAGTTTTTGAGTCCAAGTGACTATGTACTTCAATTGACAAAGTATATCTCTAGCTGAATTGTAAAATGATTGTCATGGCAGACCTTTTCGCTTCAACCTCTGGACCCGAAGATGCGGAGTGCTTCTGAATACCCGCTCGGTAATGTAGACCAGGGTATGCATGGAAACCAGGCGTAGGGGTCATAGTTGCTTGAACAGACAAGTATCCGGCTAGTTATCTTATATTACATTTTGATCGTAAGAAACATCTTCCAGAAAGAATAGTTCCATTAAGGGTTCCTTTCCCTGGGTCGACATGCGTTTAACGTGCACGTCCGAACTGTAATTGAGAAAACCACAACATACATAACATCTGGGGGGGGGTCATGATGTGACAAATAAAAAATATCTTTAGTCCACCGACCGAATATTCCCTTAAGAACGCTAGCTTTCGGCTTCACCCAGTCTGAGCTACACATCCAGATGACCCGGCAGTAACAATCGCGGAGGTGCTCCCTTTATTCCCTAGCCAAACTAATGGGAACGTAGGGCATAAGCACAGGAGCCAGGCAACCCAGCTTGGCCAAAACTTAAGTCATATCGATGCATATAATGGCGAAGAAAAGGTACATACGTGGAAAAGACACATATGTGGTGAGCTTGATGCTATGAAAATAATAATAATAATAAGCTTCTATACGAGAAGCCCCCAGGTATACTTGAGGTACATATTTTAGAATGTGTGCGTCGAAGATGCACGGTTTAGCCGTACTAAAGCTTTAAGGCTTAAAAAGAAAAAAAATGTGAAAAGAGAGGAAAATAAATACTGGAAACAAAAAATGGGGGTAAAGGAGACGAACGAAGAATCCGGCGCTAGGCATAGAATCTTCGGAGTCTGGCCGCGTTCCATGGGTTCGGCTCTAGGCGATTGTCAGATGTGTCACACAGGCGGTACGCTCCTCCGGTGAGAACTTCATCAATGATGAAGGGACCCTCCCACTTGGGCTTGAGTTTGTCCTTTTTCTTCTCTGGAAAGTGTAGAACGAGTTCGCCAACATTATAAGTCTTGGCCCGTACTTCTCTGCTTTGATATCTGCGGGCCTGTTGTTGATAGAATGCGGAATGTGCTTTTGCAACATCACGCTCCTCCTCCAGGGCATCTAAGTTGTCCTGTCGATCAAGGTCGGCCTCTCTCTCTTCATACATGCGCACTCGAGGTGAGTCATGAATAATGTCGTTGGGTAACATAGCCTCTACGCCGTACACCATGAAAAAAAGGTGTGTATCCGGTAGAGCGATTGGGCATGGTCCGCAGCCCCAGAGTACGGAGTCGAGCTCCTCCACCCAGTGCTTGCCTGATTCTTTCAAAGACCGCACTAATCTGGGTTTAATGCCGCTCATAGTAAGACCATTGGCTCGTTCGACTAGGCTGTTGGTTTGTGGGTGATAGACGGAGGCATAGTCGAGCTTGATGCCTAGATTAGCACACCAGGCTTTCACCTCATCGGCTGTGAAATTGGAGCCGTTGTCGGTGATGATGCTGTGTGGAACACCATAACGGTGCACAACACCAGATATAAAGTCTATCACTGGCCCGGCTTCGGCCGTTTTAATTGTTTTTGTCCTCTATCCACTTAGTGGATTTATCCACCATGACCAAAAGATATTTTTTCTTATGGCTTCCTCCTTTAAGGCGTCTGACCATATCAAGCCCCCAGACCGTAAAAGGCCAGGGGATGGGGATAGTTTGTAAAGCGGTGGGTGGCATATGGCTTTGGTTGGTGAAAAGCTGGCATCCGACGCAATGTTGGACAAGGTCCTGTGCGTATGATCGGGCCGTCAGCCAATAGAAACCTATACGGAAGGCCTTGCTTACAAGGGCCCGAGCTGCAGCATGGTGACCACCAAGACCGGCATGAATTTCAGCCAAGAGCTGTCGCCCTTCTTCCTTGGAGATACATCTTTGAAGTACTCAGGTAGCGCTTTTCTTATAGAGTTCTCACTCGTGAACTTTGTAGGCTTTAGAGCACCGCACAATGCAGCGTGCCTCATTCTGGTCCTCAGGGAGTTCTTGCCTATTAAGGTAGGCCAAGAAGGGTTCAGTCCATGGGGCAATGACTGCCATGATGAGATGGGTCGATGGTGTGATTTCGGTGGCTGAGCCCCCAGTGATGTCGGTGTGTTTGGAGTCTGGGTTGTAGTCGGATCCGGATTGGTGTTGTCGCTCTCCCCTTGCCACACCACAGATGGCTTGAAAACCCTTTCCAAGAAGATGTTAGGTGGGACGGGGTCGCACTTAGCACCGATGCGGGCAAGGACATCCGCTGCTTGGTTACTTTCTCGAGCCACATGGTGAAACTCAAGCCCCTCAAACCGAGCCGACATTTTCAGAACGGCGTTACGGTAAGCCGCCATATTCGGATCTTTGGCATCGAAATCTCCATTTATTTGAGATATTGCGAGGTTTGAATCCCCGCGCACTTCCAGGCGTTGTATGCCCATGGAGACGGCCATCCGAAGACCATGCAATAAGGCCTCGTATTCGGCTACATTGTTGGAGTCCATGAATAATATTTGGAGGATGTACTGGACTATGTCTCCAATAGGGGATTTTAGGACAACGCCTGCCCCTAGGCCTGCCAACATTTTGGAACTGTCGAAGTGCATGACCCAATTGGAATATGTGCCATACTCTTTAGGGAGTTCGGCCTCTGTCCATTCAGCGATGAAGTCGGCCAATACCTAGAATTTAATAGCCCGGCGTGGTTTGTATGGTATGTCGAACGGGAGGAGCTCAATGGCCCACTTGGCAATCTGGCTCGTAGCTTATTATGTCATTGAGTGGTACTTCGGAGGCCACCATTATTGAGCACTCTTGAAAGTAGTGTCGTTGCTTCCAGGATGCCATGTAGACCGTGTATGCTCTTTTTTGGTAATGAGGGTACCGGGATTTTCATGGTTTGAGGATGGTGGATACGTAGTATACCGGCTTCTGAAGCGGGAATTTCTCGTTCAACGACGAGCACCGCGCTTACGACTTGGTGTGTGGCCGATATGTATAATAACATGGGTTCGCCGACGTTCGGCGCGGCCAGGATTGGATTGGTTGCTAGAAGAGCCTTTATTTCTTCCAGTCCGGCCGTTGCCGCGTCCGTCCACTTGAAGTGATCGGTGCGTCGGAGAAGGTGATAGAGTGGCAACGCCTTTTCTCCTAGTCTGGAGATAAAGTGGCTTAAAGCTGCCACAACGCCGGATAGTTTTTGGACTTGTTTGAGGTCTGTTGGCGTAGCCAACTGTGACAAAGCTCGAATTTTGGCTGGGTTTGCCTCAATTCCTCTATTGGAAATGATGAAGCCCAGAAGCTTTCCAGCGGGAACGCTGAAAATACACTTTTCCAGATTGAGCTTGATGTCATATGTTCGAAGGTTGTTGAATGTGAGATGTAGATCGTCTATTAATGACTCGACATGCCTAGTTTTGATGACTACGTCATCCACATATGCTTCAACTGTCTTGCCGATTTGTTTCTCCAGGCATGTTTGAATCATGCGTTGATAGGTGGCACCGGCGTTTTTGACCCTGAAAGACATAGTGTTGAAGCAGAAAGGCCCGTATGGGGTTATAAATGTCGTTGCCGCTTGATCGGATTCCTTCATCTTGATTTGATGGTATACGGAGTATGCATCGAGGAAGCACAGTGAGTCATGCCCTGCAGTAGCATCGGTAATCTGATCAATGCGGGGGAGAGGAAAGGGATCCTTAGGGCAAGCCTTGTTGAGGTCTTTGAAATCGACACATAGGTGCCAGGATTTATCCTTCTTTGGTACCATCACCAGGTTTGCTAGCCAGTCTGGGTGTTTTATCTCTTTGATGAATCCGGCCTCGAGTAACTTGGCTAGCTCCTCTCCCATCGCCTGTCGTTTGGGTTCGGAAAAGCGTCGTAATGTTTGCTTGACCAGCTTATATCCCTTCAGTATGTTTAGGCTGTGTTCAACCAGCCTGCGTGGGATCCCTGGCATATCAGAAGGGTGCCAGGCGAATATGTCCCAGTTTTTGCGTAGGAATGCCCGTAGTGGGGCGTCGACCATGGGGTCCAGCTGTGCCCCGATGGATGCTGTCTTCGTGGAGTCTGTTGGGTGGACCTGGAATTTGACTATTTCTGCTGGTTTAAAGGAGGTGGATTATGATCGCTTATCAAGTATCATGTCGTCCCTATCCACCGTGGAGCGCAATGTGGTTAATTCTTCGGCCGCGAGGGCTTCAGACAAGGCCTCGAGGGCCAAGGCGGCGGTTTTGTTTTCGGCATGGAGTGATATGTCCGGATCACTGGCAAGAGTGATGATTCCATTGGGCCCGGGCATCTTGAGCTTCATGTACCCGTAATGAGGTATAGCTTGGGAGCTTGCAAATGCATCTCGCCCTAACAGAGCGTGATATCCACTGCTGAAAGGGGCCACTTGAAAGGTTATCTCTTCGGACCGATAATTCTTCGGCATGTCGACTACCACATCGAGTGTGAATTTTCCCGCACATCGCGCCTCCCGACAGGGAATAATTCCTCGGAAGGTCGTGCTACTTTGCTCAATGCGGCTCCTGCCTATTTCCATTTTGTTGAGAGTTTCCTCATAAATGTGGTTTAGTCTGCTACGACCGTCCATGAGCACTTTGGTAAGCCGACAGCCGTCCACAATTGGACTGAGGACCAATGCGGCAGGTGCCCGGACTGCTCTGAATTTTGGTTCGTCACTGGCATTGAAAGTTATGGTCGTGTCATTCCAAGGGTTTATTGATGCGACTTGGCAGACTTCGGCGAGGCCGCGGAGTGCCCTTTTGTGCCTATTGTTTGAGGCGAAGGTCTCAAAGACTGTTAGTACTGTAGGGTTGTTGTCTTCCGTGGGATGTTGCTCTGCGGTATTTTTAGTGAGGAGATCCTCACCACTCTTGGCCACTTGCCGGAGTATGCAACATGCTCTAAGGCTATGGGTTGGTACGGTATCCGGCATTGTGTGTATTTTGCATGGCCTATCGAGCCATCCCTCTAGAACGGTTCCGCGCCCCGTAATAAGCTTCGGTTTGTTTGTTATCGAATTAGGCGACCGACGAGGGTGCGTCCTTTTGGTCGGGACGAGGGGTTTAGTGGAAACCGGTGGCTCCCAAGAGGCTGCCTGAGTTTGCCAGGCACTTTCCATTGTGCAGTACTTCTGTACTATGGTTGCCACGTCAGCAAAGTGTGATACGTGGCAGCCGTTGATGGCATTGAGGATTCCCTCGTTTGTGCAATTTTTGAAGAATAATGAGATTGCATCTTCATCACGGCAGTCTTTGATCCTGTCCTTGACAAGGAGGAATCTGGCCCAAAAGTGATGGACCGTTTCCTTGGACTGTGGTCTGATGTGGATAAGATCGCTTGTATCTGGGTGGGTGGCTGGTTTTAAATCTGAGCCCTGACCCAATCTGGGATCCGGAGCTTGAGAAACTTCCGAGCTTAACAGTTCGGACTCCAGGATATGAAGCAATTTTTCTGGCCCGCAATCCGATTCTAGGTTCGGAATACGGGGCACGTCTTCCGGCGAGCGGGTATCCGACTCTATGAGCTTGGAAATCCGAACATAGTTCGTCCTCAATATAGAGGAAGAGTCGTCACATTGCTCCTCCACTACCGCTATCTAATGGGTGATCGGCGGAGATTCAATTTCTCTCTGATCAGGTTTAAGCCCAATCTGATCGTAGTCTGTAGTGACTCCCAAGGCGGTGATGCGATCTAGGAGTTCGTTTAAAGACGACAACTCCGTCGGATCCATCTGTTCGGAGTATTCTAAGCTAACGCAGAGGCAATTTTCGATGACCCGAGAAGTCATCGTCGGCCCGACGGCCGAACGGGCGATCATAGTGAAGCCGCCCAGCCGGAGGGTTTGGCCTGAGGCCAAGGCTCCCCCGTAGGTGATGTTGTCCTTGATAACAAGGCGAGCCATCAAGCCTATCTTGGACGTGACAGCGGAACTCTCAATGAAAGCACCAATGTCGGTGTCAAAACCGGCGGATCTCGGGTAGGGGGTCCCGAACTGTGCGTATAAGGCTAATGGTAACAGGAGGCGGGGGACACAATGTTTACCCAGGTTTGGGCCCTCTCTATGGAGGTAATACCCTACTTCCTGCTTGATTGATCTTGATGAATATGAGTATTACAAGAGTTGATCTACCACGAGATCATAATGGCTAAACCCTAGAAGTCTAGCCTATGAGATTATGATTGTTGTCCTACGGACTAAGCCCTCCGGTTTATATAGACACCGGAGGGGGCTAGGATTACACAAAGCCGGTTACAGAGAAAGGAATCTACATATCTGAATCGCCAAGCTTGCCATCCACGCAAAGGAGAGCCCCATCCGGACACGGGACGAAGTCTTCTATCTTGTATCTTCATAGTCTAACAGTCCGACCCACGTATATAGTCCGGCTGTCCGAGGACCCCCTAATCCAGGACTCCCTTAATCACCAAGAACTGGTAAGAATTTGAGATTTGCTTGACGGGTTTGTGACACACCACCACCACCACCACTTCCTAGTAGTCTGTAGGATCATATTCTTGTGTGTTTCTATTGTTTCTAACCATGGCAGGATCACAAGCCGATAAGACTGATTGGGAGAACATGATGAACAAACAGCTACATGATAAATTTCAGCAAATGATGAGTGGATAGGTCAAAGATGTGCTAAACAGATTTGAAGAGGCCATGGAGAAGATAGATGGCATTGAGAAGACGTTCGAACCAAAGCTTGATAAAAAGTTTAATGAATTGCTCGCGCGTCTTGCACAACCACCGCCGGCTGCACCTGTCGCACCTCTAATGTCGCCTTACAAATCAAGTGGGACGAGCACTGCATGTTCCCGTTGAGCTAGGAAAATATTCTGGTACCGCTGCTACTGTTGTTGATGCTTCTATAGCTCCTGCTGCTACTGCAGAGGTGGAGGACACTTACGAGGATGAGGTTGATCAAAATTTGAACTACGTGCAACCATCAACACCATCACCAGCAGGTCGACCTCAGGCATATAATCGCATCCCTCTGCCGAGATCGTTCCAGAGCAAGACGAGCGCCCGCATGCCCGCCGCCTGAGCTTCGCGCCTCGCCGACCTCCAGGAACTGCCTCTGTGCCTTGTCTCTTTTCTCCCTGCTTCATCTCGATCTCCCGTAACTCTCCTTCTCTCCCTTCGTTCCTCTCTTAGGGAGCACAAGACGTGTCGCTGCCGCCGAGCTCGCCATCGCCTCCTCCATCCTCCGTTTGGTATGGCGCCACTAGATCCGAGTCCCCAACTCCCGGGTCCGCCCATTCCAAGTGCTCCCCGCTGTTGTCGTTGAACGTCGCCGCCGGGAGCCCCGCTTCAAGTCCCTGCCATGGCTGCTGCCCTTCTGCTGAACCTCACGCCAGCCACAGCTGCTGCATCGCCTCTGCATCGAGCGCCGCTCAACCCCATGTTGACACGCCGTGCCGCCCTGGGTCCCCGTCAGTGTCGGCCTCTGCTCATTCCACATCGGGCACAGGAGCTCGACCCCTCTGTCCCGCTCACCTCGTCAGGTCCTCCCCAAGCTAGGCCTAGATTTGTCGGCCTACCTCCTCCTCCACCAATGGGCCCAAACCCATGGGTGAGGCCACCCCCAGCGCCTCCTTTTTTCCACTATTGGCCCAGCCAGTTTTGGCCCGCGTCTGGTTTTTTTCAGCGTCAGAGAATTTGTCTAATTATCTAGTGAATTAACAGATTTGCAGAAAACCACTCTAACTTCATGCATATAATAACTCATGAACTATGCATCATATGTAAAAACTTCATATATGTAAAATGCTTAGAACTTCATCTAGTCTCATAATATGCAACTTTCATCCCTGTTTAAAATGTTTAAATTGCTGTTTGCTTTATTTTGCTTAGAATAACATGCTAAAATGATTTATTTCATAACTAAATAACCGTAGCTCCGAATTAAATAAACTATATATATAAATTCTCTAGAAAAATGCATAGATTAACTTGCTGCACTTTATTTTCCTGTTTAACAACAATAAAATATGGTTTAGGGCAGAACAGTACCAAATTCGAAATATGGACATGAGGATTTTCCGGAATTGTTGTTTGTTGTTCCGACCTCATTTAAACTTGCCTAAATAGGTAGTTTTCATATGTTTCACCTCTTGCCATGTTTAACAACATTTAATATTGTTGTAACTAAACGAGAGCGAACTAAATAACTCGAATGTGGTGTTTTGTCAATATGCAACTTGTTGCATATTGAGCTCCACTTAACTTGTAGTTTTGTTTGTTGCACTTTGCCATGCCATGCCTCATTAAACCGGACATGCATCATACTTGGTTATGCATCGTGCCATGCTTATGTGATGGTTCCTTACTATGTTGTTTGCTTCTTTCCGATTGTGCTTCTTCTTGATAGTCCCCGTTTCATTGCGATCATGAGGATTCGTTTGACTACGTTGGTTCGACTACTTCATGGACTCGTTCTTCTTCATATCGGGATTTCAGGCAAGATGACCATTACCCTCGATATCACTTCTATCTTTGCTTTCTAGTTGTTTGCTCTATCGCTATGTCGCGCTACCTACCACTTATTTATCATGCCTCCCATATTGCCATGTCAAGCCTCTAACCCGCCTTTCCTAGCAAACTGTTGTTTGGCTAAGTTACCACATTTGCTCAGCCCCTCTTATAGCGTTGCTAGTTGCAGGTGAAGTTGAAGATTGGTCCATACTGGAACATGATTATGTTGGGATATCACAATATCTCTTATTTGAATTAATGCATCTATATACCTAGTAAAGGGTGGAAGGTTCGGCCTTATGCCTGGTGTTTTGTTCCACTCTTGCCGCCTTAGTTTCCGTCATACCTGTGTTATGTTCCTTGATTTTGCGTTCCTTACGCGGTTGGGTTTATGGGAACCCCTTGACAGTTTGCTTTGAATAAATCTCCTCCAGCAAGGCCAAACCTTGGTTTTACATTTGCCTCACAACCTATTACCTTTCCCTTGGGTTTTCGCGAGCCCGAGGGTCATTTTTATTTTAACCCCCCCGGGCCAATGCTTCTCTAAGTGTTGGTCCGAACTGGGCAGCCTGCGGACACCTTGGGGAAACTTGAGGGCTGGTTTTACTCGTAGCTTGACCTATCCGGTGTGCCCTGAGAATGAGATATGTGCAGCTCCTATCGGGATTTGTCAGCACAGTCGGGCGGTCTTGCTGGTCTTGTTTTACCATTGTCGAAATGTCTTGTGACCGGGATTCTGAGACTGATCGGGTCTTTCTGGGAGAAGGAATATCCTTCATTGATCATGAGAGCTTGTGATGGGCTAAGTTGGGACACCCCTGCAGGGTATAAACTTTCGAGAGTCGTGCCCGCGGTTATGTGGCAGATGGGAATTTGTTAATATCTGGTTGTAGAGAACTTGACACTTGACTTAATTAAAACGCATCAACCACGTGTGTAGCCGTGATGGTCTCTTCTCGGCGGAGTCCAGGAAGTGAACACATTTTGGGTTAGTTTGGATGTAAGTAGTTTCAGGATCACTTCTAGCTTCACGACCATGGCATAGTTTCTCATCTTACTCCTGTACTCGTAAGTTAGCCACCATTTTTGCTTAGCGCTTGCTGCAACTCCACCTCATCACCTTATCCTACCCATAAGCTTAAATAGTCTTGATCTCACAGGTTTTGAGATTGCTGAGTCCTCGTGACTCACAGGTACTACCAAACCAGTTGCAGGTGCCGATGATACCAGTGCAGGTGATGCTACCGAGCACATATGGGAGATAGATGAGGACATTGGTCATTACTACGTGTCTTTTCCTGATGATCAGTAGTGGAGCCCAGTTGGGACGATCAGGGATCTAGCATTTGGGGTTATCTTCTTTTCATTTGGATTTGCCCGTAGTCGGACTATGTGTGTACTCTGAATGATGTATGAATTATATGATCTTTATGTGAAATGGCAATTGTAAGCCAACTCTATGTATCCCTTTCTTGTTCATTACATGGGATTGTGTGAAGATGACCCTTCTTGCGACAAAACCACAATGCGGTTATGCCTCTAAGTTGTGCCTTGACACATGGGAGATATAGTCGCATCGTGGGCGTTACAAGTTGGTAATCAGAGCCATCCCCGACTTAGGAGCCCCCTGCTTGATCGAATCATTGACGTTGTTGAGTCTAGAACAAAATGTTTTGAGTCTTAGGATTATATATATCAGAGAGTAGGATTCTTTTTACTCCTCAGTCCCTTCGTCGCTCTGGTGAGGCCTCCTGACGTAGATGTTTTGTCTCTCCTCTCCTCAAATTTTCACTAAAAAAATTTTAGGATCACGCGGGTATCTTGGAGTCGTTCTGATAGTTTTGTGACGAGAACATTGTTCTTGGTGCCTCCTGACATTTAGGGGTTGTGGCAGCGTCCTGAGGAGTTGAGCTCCGAGGTGTTGTCGTCACAATTTTATCGTTGCAGTTCTAGAATACCTGAGTTTCGCCGACATCAAAAATCTCTTTTATGCAGTTGTTGATGAGATAACCTTGACGCCACCTAGTACTGGGGTGGGAGTTCGGGAGTACTGCCATAGCTTGTATAACAGATGCTTTTCGAAGGTTGAGGTACACGATTTCCGAAGGTTTCTTGGTTCTATGTTGACAGATGGATACAACTTGGATGTAGGGATTATTAGTTTTGGGTGAGATATATATTGCTTCCCCTGTATCCCAACACCGGATTGCATAACCAGAAAGTTTCGGGAGTTTATAGGTGGGAATTCAAGTTGCTCCTAGAATATCTTTCCGACAAATGCATGATATGGGATTGGGTAAATCTCTATCATATGTATTTGTTCCGGCTTATTCTGCAAGGCAAATCCTTTGTTTTGTTTTGAGTTGTGGTATTCGAGTTGCTTCGATGTCAAGTGTTGATCCATACCTTCCCTTAATGGTGTTCTCATATTTCTATGTGAGTGCTAATCCTTCTTGATCATTGAGGTTGTCATGTTAATTCTTTTCCAACCGGCGTGCTTCTCTTCAAGTCGATCCGATCATTTCAACATCTCCAAGATCATTTCTAAGTTTTCTAACCGGTGTTTCCTCCATCTGTCCCAAGTTGCCTTTGTTTTTCCCGCCCTCCCACCCTTTTCTTCAAGGACTAAGATTTCTTAATCATGTATCCTTTTATTTGTGAGAAGTCTCTTCATTCTTTTCTTTCAATGTTCTTATCCGGGGATTTCCCACGAAGATGCTCAATAGTTTCAAGTTCATCATCCTTCGTCGCTGTTACTTCTCCGGTGGTTCCAATTCAAGATTTCGGTGTTGATCATATTCCTTTCCCTGTTGCAAATGCTTTCTCATGCCGATGCACCTCTTAATCATTCACTTCTCTCTATTCATTTGTTCTGGAGTGCTGAAGATATCTCAGAAGGCTTGTCTTTTCATTCAAGATCCGCTCAAGCTATTTGGAGATTATTATCTCATTCAATTCATTTAATTCAACCAGTGCAATCTCTCTTCAAAATCGTTCAACGGTGTTTTCTTTTGAGTGGGCCCTAACCCACAGGTCTTTTCTAGGATCTTACCTGACTCTTCTAATTATCAGGAGCGATTCTCAAATTCATTTCCAAGTTTGATGTAAGAATGAATTTTCATCAGTCACATGCCTTCTCCAAGGTTGCTTTCAAATTCTTTTCATATTTGGATCAACCTTTCCTCTTTTAATCCTTCCGGAGTGTTCAACAGTTCATGGTGGTTCTCATCTTCATTCTCAACATTTGAAGACCGAAGAAGGATTTCTCCTAATCTTGGTCTACTCTCTTGAAGATTCATAGTTCTAGCTAATGACATCCTCTCATAATTATTTTCGATTGTGAGAATTCTTTTCACCCATCCGACGCATTTCAGGAGTTTCTTTCCTTTCTCGATCACCCGAAGGCCATCATTGCTGAATATTCATTCTCGGTTTTCATCTCTCATTCTCGAATTCTTCCGATGCGTCGTTCAAATATCCTCTAATCAGTTCATGATCTCTTCGTTCTCATGTATCTAAATCCCCTCAAGTATCTTCATTCGTTTTCCAATTCTTCCCGGTGAATTGTGCCTTTACTACTCTCTTTTCCAATTCTTACGGCGGTTTGTTCAAGATTCCTCTTCCTATGTTCTCATATTAATTTATTTGTTGTTAAATCCTACTGGTGGATCGTTGAAGACTTTTCTCTAATTTACGATATCTCTCTCTTAATCCTTTCTACGAGAATAAGTAGTATGCCAAATCAGTTGCTTGTCATCAATTTAAATTGGTGAAGGATATGCATAACATAATTCTTATTATTGTTTCATCCAAGTGATCTAGTTTCTTCTTTCCAGAGTTGTTCATCATGTCACATTTCTCAGTTCGAGATGCTTCATCTTTTCTTTTACGGAGTTCAAAGTTTTCCGCATTATCTCGTCGCGAAGCTCCATCTAAATCATTGCAAGGCTTCACCTTGTGTTGTCAACTTCTCTTTCTTTTTATCATCCTTTTATTATCGGAGTTCTTCATGGAGGCTCTACATGGTCGTTCGTCAAGGATTATTTTCATTCTTCAATTGTTCTTCAAGATTTCTCTCGAAGCTAAGATCCACCAAGCTATACTAAAAAATAAACATGGTTCCCAACACATGTTTTTTCTAAGGAGTTCAAGTATTCTTCTTCTTGCATTTCGATGTGCAATTCTTTCTACCTTATCTTTTGAGGTGGTGTGATATCATTCTTGACAATTTTCATTCATGTTTTGCAATTCACGTGTTGTCAAGAATGAGGTATTTTAAATCCATTAATCTCTTCGTTGGAGTTATCTTGTTTCATATTTCACCTAAAGCCTTCCCTGAGGAATGTTGCTATTGTGGTGATTATCAATGGTCCAAGTTATCGCTCTATCAACTTGGTGGAAGAAGTTTTTCATCTTGTTGGTGTTATCAATTATATTATTTGTTTTCGTAGTGGCAGAATTTCGCCTCAATTTTGAGAAGTTTTCCACTAGCCCACTACAAGTTTATTCGTTTCGTTGTTGGTTTTCCATCAACTCTGTTATAACCTTCTTGGAAGGGTGCTTTCCAAGTTCATTTGTGGCAGAAGTTGGCATTTTTCTTCTCCATTCTGTTATTCCAATGATTTATCTTCTATTCTTTCTTCCAGAGGCATTGTGATGTTGCTCTCTTCACTCATCATCTTGAATTGGGAATTGTGTCCTTTTTCATGCTTATCCATTTAACCAGAGTGTCGTGTCCTCTTTTCAAGTTCTTTTCATCTTATCAAGCCTTGCATCTCTCTTCGACCGAAGTGTTGTCCGAATTTGTTCTTCCTTGTTCCTTGTTTATCTCGTTTCAACCAGAGTGGTTCCAATTCCTTCCCGTCCATTATACTCGTCATTCATAGCTTTGAAACATCCAAGGTTCACATGGTGTTCCTTGTTTCTATTTTCTACCGCAGTGCTCTTAATTGTGTTCAAGTCCGTTGTGTTCTTTATTTCAACTTTTCAACCTCTCAAGGTTCTTTGGTTTCACTCATTTGTGGAAGAAATAACTTAGTTTTACCTCTTCTCTTCCTCTTCCGTTTCTCTCCGGTGCCATCCTAGATCTCGGGACAAGATCCTCTTGTAGTGGTGGAGTGTTGTAACACCCCGGATGTAACTTTCCATAATTATAACTCCAACTCTTGCCATTTCCGGCTATGTGTTGTGATATTTCCTTCGTGGTTGGTTTTTTGTCTTTTGTTTTTCATTTTGTTCATGTCATGCATCTCATCTCATAGCATCATGCGCATTGCATCTGCATGTTTTCATAAAGCTTGCATCCATTCGTAGTTGCCGCGTTCCCCCCTTGCCTTCGTTGACCGACCCGAGTCCAACCAGGTTTTCGATTCCCTCTTGTCTGACTGTTTGACCCTCTCTACACTTTACTCAAACTCCTCGCGCGCGTTCGAAAGTTGTCCCGAACCCGACCCGCTCCGTCGTTACCAGTGGGTCCTGATCATTCCCAAACATCCCCTAATTATCTTCGGTTTCCTATTTGGACTATCTAGCCTATTTATTCTCGTCCATCGGATATTGATCGGATGATCCAAACTTCTCCTTTATCATATATATAGTCCAACCCTAACCCCTAACTTCCCATCCATCCATTCCCTCATCCGACGCCGCCACTCTCCCGCATCCACCTCGTGATCCTCCTAGCTCTCCAGATCCACCGCTCCTCCTCATTTTCAGCGCCGCCCAACCAGCCTCCTCCCTGATCCGATCCAAAATCCAGACATCCAACCGTCCATATGAGCCGCTGGATCAGGATCCGACAGCCAAGGCCCATCCCAGCTTCCCACGATCATAGCCAGCTCCGCACCTCGCATGGGCCTCGCATCCCTCTACCGAGATCATCCCGGAGCAGGACAAGCGCCTCGCATGCCCGCCGCCGGAGGCTCGCGCCTCGTCGACCTCCAGGAACTGCCTCTGTGCATTGTCTCTTTTCTCCTTGCTTCATCTCGATCTCCCGTAACTCTCCTTCTCTCCCTTCGTTCCTCTTTCAGGGAGCACAAGACGTGTCGCTGCCGCCGAGCTCGCCATCGCCTCCTCCATCCTCCATTTGGTATGGCGCCACTAGATTCGAGTCCCCAACGCCCGGGTCCGCCCATTCCAAGTGCTCCCCGTTGTTGCCGTTGAACGTCGCCGCCGGGAGCCCCGCTTCAAGTCCCTGCCATGGCTGCTGCCCTTCTGCTGAACCTCGCGCCTGCCACAGCCGCTGCATTGCCTCTGCATCGAGCGCCGCTCGACCCCATGTTGACCCGCCGCGCTGCCCTGCGTCCCCGTCAGCATGGGCCTCTGCTCATTCCACATCGGGCAGAGGAGCTCGACCCCTCCGTCCCGCTTGCCTCGTCAGGTCCTCCCCAAGCTAGGCCCAGATCTGCCGGCCTACCTCCTCCTCCACCAACGGGCCGAGCCCATGGGTGAGGCCACCCCCATCACCTCCTTTTTTCCACTATTGGCCCAGACAGTTTTGGCCCGCATCTGTTTTTTTTCAGTGTCAGAGAATTTGTGTAATTATCCAGTGAATTAACAGATTTGCAGAAAACCCCTCTAACTTCATGCATATAATAACTCATGAACTATGCATCATATGTAAAAACTTCATATATGTAAAATGCTTAGAATTTCATCTAGTTTCATAATATGCAACTTTCATCCCTGTTTAAAATGTTTAAATTGTCGTTTCCTTTATTTTGCTTAGAATAACATGCTACAATGATTTATTTCATAACTAAATAACTGTAGCTCCGAATTAAATAAACTATATATGTAAATTGTCTAGAAAAATGCATAGATTTACCTGCTGCACTTTATTTTCCTATTTAACAACAATAAAATATGGTTTATGGCAGAACAGTACCAAATCCGAAATATGGACATGAGGATTTTCCGGAATTGTTGTTTATTGTTCCGACCTTATTTAAACTTGCCTAGATAGGTAGTTTTCATATGTTTCACCTCTTGCCATGTTTAACAACATTTAATATTATTGTACCTAAACGAGAGCGAACTAAATAACTCGAATGTGGTGTTTCATCAATATGCAACTTGTTGCATATTGAGCTCCACTTAACTTGTAGTTTTGTTTGTTGCACTTTGCCATGCCATGCCTCATTAAACCGGACAAGCATCATACTTGGTTATGCATCGTGCCATGCTTATGTGATGGTTCTTTACTATGTTGTTTGCTTCTTTCTGATTGTGCTTCTTCTCGATAGTTCTCGTTTCGTTGCGATCGTGAGGATTCGTTCGACTACGTTAGTTCAACTACTTCATGGACTCGTTCTTCTTCCTATCGGGATTTCAGGCAAGATGACCATTACCCTCGATATCACTTCTATCTTTCCTTGCTAGTTGTTCGCTCTATCGCTATGTCACGCTACCTACCACTTGTTTATCATGCCTCCCATATTGCCATGTCAAGCCTCTAACCCACCTTTCCTAGCAAACCGTTGTTTGGCTAAGTCCGCTTTTGCTCAGCCCCTCTTATAGCGCTGCTAGTTGCAGGTGAAGTTGAAGATTGCTTCATATTGGAACATGATTATGTTGGGATATGACAATATCTCTTATTTTAATTAATGCATCTATATACCTGGTAAAGGGTGGAAGGCTCGGCCTTATGCCTGGTGTTTTGTTCCACTCTTGCCGCCTTAGTTTCCGTCATACCGGTGCTATGTTCCTTGGTTTTGCGTTCCTTACGCCGTTGGGTTTATGGGAACCCCTTGACAGTTCGCTTTGTTTCCTTACACGGTTGGGTCTATGGGAACCCCTTGACAGTTCGCTTTGAATAAAACTCCTCCAGCAAGGCCCAACCTTGGTCTTACATTTGCCTAACAACCTATTACCTTTCCCTTGGGTTTTCGCGAGCCCGAGGGTCATCTTTATTTTAACCCCCCCCCCCCCCGGGGCCAATGCTTGCTAAGTGTTGGTCAGTACTGGGCAGCCTGCGGGGCCACCTCGGGGAAACTTGAGGGCTGGTTTTACTTGTAGCTTGACCTATCTGGTGTTCCCTGAGAACGAGATATGTGTGGCTCCTATCGGGATTTGTCGGCACAGTCGAGCGGTCTTGCTGGTCTTGTTTTACCATTGTAGAAATGTCTTGTAACCGGGATTCCGAGACTGATCGGGTCTTTTCGGGAGAAGGAATATCCTTCGTTGATCGTGAGAGCTTGTGATGGGCTAAGTTGGGACACCCCTGCAGGGTATAAACTTTTGAGAGTCGTGCCCGCGGTTATGTGGAAGATGGGAATTTGTTAATATCCGGTTGTAGAGAACTTGACACTTGACTTAATTAAAACACATCAACCGCGTGTGTAGCCGTGATGGTCTCTTCTCGGCGGAGTCCGGGAAGTGAACACGGTTTGGCTTATGTTTGGACGTAAGTAGTTTCAGGATCACTTCTTGATCACTTCTAGCTTCACGATCGTGGCGTAGTTTCTCATCTTACTCTTGTACTCGTAAGTTAGCCGCCATTTTTGCTTAGCGCTTGATGCAACTCCACCTCATCACCTTATCCTACCCATAAGCTTATTAGTCTTGATCTCATGGGTTTTGAGATTGCTGAGTCCTCGTGACTCACAGGTACTACCAAAACAGTTGCAGGTGCCGATGTTACCAGTGCAGGTGATGCTACCGAACTCATATGGGAGTTCGGCGAGGACCTTGGTCATTACTACGTGTCTTTTCCTGATGATCAGTAGTGGAGCCCAGTTGGGACGATCGGGGATCTAGCATTTGGGGTTATCTTCTTTTCATTTGGATTTGTCCGTAGTCGAACTATGTGTGTATTCTGAATGATGTATGAATTATATGATCTTTATGTGAAGTGGCGATTGTAAGCCAACTCTATGTATCCCTTTCTTGTTCATTACATGGGATTGTGTGAAGATGACCCTTCTTGCGACAAAACCACAATGCGGTTATGCCTCTAAGTCGTGCCTCGACACGTGGGAGATATAGTCGCATCATGGGCACTACAGCACCAAAGCTGGGAGCCGTGCAAGTATCGCTGAAGAAGTGGAGTAGCAAGAGCTTTGGTTTAGTGCTCAAAAAGTCAAAACACATCAGGGATAAAATAAGCAGACTGCTATTGAGGGCGCCTAATAGTGCAGTTGACAGGGAAGGGAGGAAGCTCTCGGTGGAGCTAGATGAGCTTCTACTTAGAGAAGAGATTATGTGGAAACAGAGGTCTAGGATCACATGGCTAAAGGAGGGAGACAAGAAAGCAACTTGGAGGCAAAAAAGAATAAGATCAGTAAGCTGAGGAACGATTCAGGATAGTGGGTGAATGACATGTGAGAGTTAAAACAAATGGTGTCTAAATTCTTTATGGGATTGTATAGTGAGGACGATTCGGTTGACCCAGGCATATTTCACCTTAGTGGTTTTGATGATTAACGACAATGCTTTTGCGGACTAATTGTTTGCATTGAGCATTTCAGATTGTCTATCATATGGCACAAGACAATTTGTGCCCCTCGAAGCTTTAGCGAAGACGGTTTTTCCTTTGTTTTTATTTTCGGTGGATTTTAGTCGTAGGAACACCGTACTATTAAGAGGGGGTCCGCTACGAAAAGGTTTGGGTGGAACGAACACGTACACAGTTTCACATCCTCTTTCTTTCCCGGCATTTGAGCTTGTCCTCCCTTGTGCTTGGGCTTTCCAGAAGCTCATAAGAGGTAGTACCGCTCTGCTGCGCGGTAGTACCGCTCCAGCGGTACCGCCGCTGGTTAGTGCTACCAAGACTTCTGCCCTTTTTTGGGGTTCTGTAAACGGGCGGTAGTATCGCTCCAGCGGTACTACGGTCCTAACCACCACCCTGCTACCTCAGATTCACTGAGCTTCTAATAGCTAAGCGGAAGTACCGCCCAAGTGGAGCGGTAGTACTGCTCCGGCAGAACTACTGCTACCTTCTACCGCGGGAGTACAGCTTATTCTTTGCCTTCTAGACTATTTTGTCCCTTGAGCAGATGTAGAGGGGTAGTTTCCGGCGGCACTATCGCCCCATGTGGCACTACCGCCCTGCCTCTCTCTACTACCGTTGTTTCTGCCTGTTGTTCAACACTAAGCGGAAATACCGCTGGTTGGAGCGGTAATACCGCTCCGGCGGCACTACCGCCTCCCTCCTGCTCAGTTGTACTCAGCTCGTGGAACCTCTGTGTCAGCGGAAGTAACGCTCGCCTGAGTGGTACTACCGCTTGTGCACATGATGTCGGTGCATAACTGTCGGATTTCATCCCCCACTATAAAAGGGAGTCATTTTCTCCTAGTTGACTTACCTCTTCCTCCCCCAAGCTCCACTGTTGCTCTCAAGCTCATTCTTGCCCGATCTCTCTCCCTAGACAATCAAACTTGTTGATTCTTTAGGGATTGCTTGAGAAGGCCTAGATCTACACTTCCACCAAGAAAAATTTGATTCCCCCCACTAATCCCTTGCAGATCTTGTTACTCTTGGGTGTTTGAGCAACCTAGACGGTTGAGGTCACCTCAGAGCCACATTCCATTGTGGTGAAGCTTCGTGGTTGTGTTGGGAGTCTCGAATTCGGTTGTGGAGAGAGCTCCAACCTTGTTTGTAAAGGTCCAGTTACCGCCTTCAAGGGCACCACTAGTGGAATCATGGCATCTCGCATTGTGAGGGTGTGAGGAGAATATAGTGGCCCTAGTGGCTTCCTAGGGAGCGTTGTGCCTCCATACCGCTCCAACGGAGATGTACTTCCCCTCAAAGGGAAGGAACTTTGGTAACACATCCTTGTCTCAACCAGCTCCACTTGTGGTTATCTCGCACCTTTACTTTGTGCAAACTTTACTTGTCTTATTTATCTTGCTTGCATGTGTTGTTGTTCCTGCTAGCATCATATAGGTTCCTCACCTAGTTGCATATCTGGACAACATATTTGGTTCTAAATCTAATTTGAAAATCTAAAAATTGGTAGTTTCCTATTCAACCCCCCCCCCTCCAGTCAACCATATTTATACTTTCAACCCATCAAGCCTCCTAAAATTCGTACCTGAAAAAGCGACTAGAGAAATGAATGAGGCATTGGTCAAGGAATTTACGGACAAAGAAATTGCAGATGTACTCTTTCAAACTGGGCCTTTAAAGGCACCGGGGCCGGACGGCTTCTCGGCCCGGTTCTTCCAAAAGAATTGGAGAGTTCTTAGGGCTGATGTTATCAAGGTAGTAAAAGATTCTTTGTAACCAGGGTGATGCCTGAAGGGGTCAATCACATGGTGATTTGCCTTATCCCAAAAGAAAAGGACCCCCAAACCATGAAGGACTACGAGCCTATCAGTCGGTGTAATGTAATATATTAGGTGGTATCCAAATACTTAGTTAACCGACTCCAGCCTTTTCAGAAGAGATCATTTCTGAAACTCAGAGCGCCTTTATTCCGGGATGGATGATTACTGACAACGCCATCATTGCCTTCGAGTGTTTTCATAAGATTCATAGCAGCAAGTATGCATCCAATAATCATTGTGCATATAAAATGGATCTTGCGAAAGCATATGATAGAGTGGACTGGAAATTTCTTGAAGGGGTCCTGGAAAAAGTGGGTTTTGCCATGTATGGATCAGATGGATTATTAGTTGTGTAAAGTGAGTAAGGTATGTTGTCAAATGGAATGGGCAACTTCTTGATTATTTTAAACCGACAAGGGGCTTGCGGTAGGGAGACCCTCTGAGCCCATAGTTGTTTCTTCTACTATCTGTTTGCCTAACCAATGTTCTTCACGATGAGATGACAAAGGGGAGTTCGTCTCCTCTTAAAATTGCTATATCCAACCTTCTATTTGCGAATGGCAGCCTCTTGTTTTTCAAAGCCTCTATACAAGAAGTTCATGTCATCAAGACAGCCCTTGAATGCTTCCAAAAAGGCTTCGGGCAACTACTTAGTACCCATAAATGATCCATATTATTTAGTGAAGTGTGTCCAGAAGAAACTCAGCATGACATTAAAAATATCCTTGGGGTGGTATCATCTTCATTTGAAAGCAAGTACCCAAGCCTCCCAACCACTGAAGGAAGGATGAGAGGGGAACGCTTTCAGCCCATTATGGAAAGGTTCTCTAAAAGATGCTCTGACTGGTGTGAGAGGTACATGTTGCACGCTGCTAAAGAGGTCCATATCAAGTCTGTGTTGCAGGCCTTACTTACCTACCCCATGGGAGTGTTCAAAATGACAAAAGGTTCCTATGAAAAGTATGAGAAGCTCATCCGTGACTTTTGGTGGGGGGACGAAGAGGGTTATCGCAAAGTGCATTGGATGGCCTGGAAGGACATGATAAAACCAAAAAAAAGTGGGGGATTGGTTTTAGAGACATGCATCTCTTCAACCAGGCATTGCTAGCAAGGCAAGGATGGAGAATTATTCATAAACCGGAAAGATTGTGTGCCAGAGTACTCAAATCAAAATACTTTCCAAATGGTGACATTTTGGACATTGTGTTTGCTTCTGATGCCTCCCCGACATGGAGAGATATAGAGTTCGGACTAGATCTCTTGAAAGAGGGATTAATTTGGAGAGTGGGAGATGGAAGAAACACACGTATTGAAAGGGACAATTGGATCCCGAGGCAAGTTGGGCTAAAGCTACAAAGTCCACAAGAAGGTCAAGATTATGTTGAGTAAACCAACTGATTCATAAGGAAAGAAATGAGTGGAACATCAATTTGATCAAACAAATCTTCCCGGTCTATGAGGCGAAGGAAACTTGTGTCATTAAGCTTCCAGCTCAGAAGATTAATGATTGCATTGCTTGGCATCTAGAGAAATTTGGTGTCCTCTCTGTTAAAAGTCTTGCCGTTTGGAACAACAAATCAGAG